>NC_061118.1:31555848-31855848 GCF_002878395.1 Capsicum annuum | reverse complement strand
TCATAAAGTACAAGGTTATCATAAACTTATACATGAATAGGATTGCATGGAAACATGGTATAATTTCAAAAGGATAAATTATGAGAAATTCAACAAATATTTACAAGGCACATTTATAGCATAGGAGTTCTTCGAACATAAGGGTAAAACATGAATCCATAACTTAAGTCACAATTGAACCATATTACATGATTTCTAGTTTTCTAGGCATGTTATCAAACACTTTACCTGCACCACTTAGGGCATAGGTATAATCATCAATTAATACATCTTAAAGCACTCAACTCATGGATTTAAACTCATATTCTAACATAATTTCATAAAAAAAACATTAAGATTCCAACTTAGGAACGATACAACAACAATAACATAAACAAAATCAACCCACAACATAATATTTGCAATACATGATTTAAAAGTTAATTCTGGGGCTTCATGGAAAAAAGGAATCCATGAATGAACACAATGCATGCCTGAGTAAATGAATTTTGAAGGATTGATGGAGAGATCTTGTGATTTGGCCCTTAAATTTAAGAGATAGGGTTCTTGTTCTTGAATAGAGTTGACTTTAATTTGAGAGACTAATGCAAAAGTGAGAAAATAATGCACTCTTAGGGTTAAATCTAATGATTGGGCGGAATTAAAGTCATGGGAAAAACCCAAACGGCCCCTGGAATTTAATATCACAAAAATTGGAAAATTTCCAATTTTTATCCTTGGTGCGACGTGCCACTATCACGCCAAGCCAATGGAACTGGACAATTAGAAATCTGCATGGTGGCATGACGCGGAGCTATCTCATTGCCACTTTGCTTGTGACCTGGAAGTTTGGTGGAAAAAAGGACAATTCTTAACTGGGCCTTTTATGCAACGCGCCACTATCAAGGAGCAACATTGGAAATTGATAATTTCCATTTAAGCTGGCTCCGCGATGTGCTGATGGATCAGGTGATACACTGCCTTAGTTAAAAGGCTCTAACTCTTTTCCCGGGTGTTGAATTTTGGCGAATTTGGTATCGAGGGAAAACTTATTCAATTCCCAACATGGTAAAAAGTAAAAATATTGAAAGTACCACATGTATAAAAGTGGATTCAACTTTGAAATAAGTATTTGACATCTTTGGGATGAATTTAAGCTAGGTAGAGGTACGGGGTATTACAATATCTCCCCCTTGGGAATATTCATCCACGAATGAGATTGATTGAGATGGGAGAAATGATAAGCTGAAGTAAACAGTGAACATAAGCAACTAAAACATGATTTCATGACTGATATTTCTTAGATTCATACTGAGCATGCATATCTGATGCATGATTTCATGACTTAACTGACTCATGAATACATGACTGAGATTTCTAATAACTGATTTTCTCACAAGAAGAATGCATGTCTGATGCATGAACACATGTGTGATCTGATGCATGAGCATATAATTGAATATGAAATGGTAAATGGATACCAAGTTTAATATGGGAATCTGAGCATGAAATTGGTTTGTAACTGGAACTTGAACATGAAACTTGATAAGATTTAAGGAAAGCAACTACCTTTGGATGAGTCTTAGTTTGTAAAGAAGAAGTGAGGATACTTGGTTCACATATCTGCTTCTGCTTCCTAAGAAGCTCCCTCAACGGACCGATTCTGCCAAAGAACTTTGACTAGCGGGACTTCTTTGATCCTTAGTCTATGAGTCTGATAGTCAAGGATTTCGATTGGAATTTCTTCGAATGAGATGTTTTCTGAACATCTATGATCTAAATAGGGACTAAAAATGCTGGGTCACCTATGCACTTCTTGAGCAAAGAGACCTGGTGTAACACCCTAAAATCGGGTCCCTAGATATAAACCGGTGCTTAGGATCACAAGTGACCCTAAGATAACCCTTCTACTGGCATAACTCATAGGCATCTAAATAAAATGGTTAAATCTATATAAAATCAGTGAGAACATAAAACTTTTTTGAACTTGATCAATACAAATATGAACTTTATATGATTTCAACTCTGTTTTTCTACAGACTGTCTATGAAGCCTCTACTAGTACTGACTTTAGATAGCCAGGTCATGACTCCCAACTATCCCAACTCAATACGACTAAAATAGGAAAATAAAGAACTGCTCAAACTTTCTACCTGGCTCAAACCCTTGAATCAAAAGGATTCATTACCTGCTCACTGGAAGCTGCGAGCTGACTGAATCTGAATATGCATACTAAGTCTTGTACCTACATTATGAGAAAATGTAAAACATAGACGTATATATGAATCGGCACTTTGGGAATGTACTGAGGATATGGAGGTGTATGTAATTAAATAATCAATATCATAAATCCATATAGAAAACATGCATGCTAGTATAGATGACTCACATAGGTTAAATTAAAACCATCATAATCATGAATAAGAAAACAAGTAATGTAAGTCACGTGAGTCATTGCACTTCATTCTAAATCTACATTCTTTCTTTATTCTCAAACTTGTAAGATAGATAAAGTCTTAAAACAGCATCTTTCAGAGCATACACTTTAATCTCATGAAAACTAGGAACTTCTTTGGAAACTTAAAGATTTTTACACTTGAGAGCCTTAGAAATAATGGACTCATAGCTTTTAAAATACATATACTTGTATCTTAGATAGAGTGGGGAACTACTTTGGGGGTTTCTTCTAACCAAACTAAACTATGTGAGCTACATGGAGTCCAACGTCTTACCCACATTGGGGAGAGTTGTTCTATCATTGCCATCGGATAGAACCTTATCTTTAGTGATCACTATCTTAACCCATACAAGGTATATGAAGAACCTACGGGTCCACATAGTTTTGGGGCATGAGACCTCGGAATCAAGCTAACTCGGTGCTAAATACTACTCCCTTACTTAGCTTAGAACTTTAGAAAATCCACCTTAAAACAATTCAACAATATATATATATATATATATACATATATATAATGGGAGCAAAAATGCATCCCCATTACTTCAAACTCAAGAATGTGTATTTCTATCTTAACTTACAATGAAAACTCACTTCTTGATATTCTTTAAAAATTACTAACATCTCATTCTCAAACTCATGATTTAACCGTAAGGTTTAACTCAAAACAATTGGACTTGAAATTCTCAAAACATGATATAGACGTTGAATTATACAACTTAAACCATAAATTGACAATTTAAACCATTAATATGAATAATAATATTACAACTTGGGTAAGATATAGTTTCATAAAAAAGCTCATAATATCATAACATGATTGGAATTCTCCATGAATTTACGAAATACTTTACGAAAATAGGTAACTTTTGGGCACAAGAACAAAAGGGTGTTCTTGTTCAAAACAACATACCTTAAACTTTGGAGCTTTTTGGATGACTTCAAAAATTCTGGAAGGTTATTCATAAACTATTAGGTGTTCCTCACAGTCATCTTAACGGGGAATTAAAATATGTAAGAATTATCGAATTCTCATGGTTGAATCTCTAGATAATTGGGTTTTTATGTTAAAACCTTAACCTTGTGGTTGAAGGTGTGCAGAAAATTTTGAGATGTTTAACTAAAGAGAATGGAAGATAATATGTTCCTTAAGGGTTATAACTCGTGGGAAGTGAAGGAAAAAGACCAAAATACCCTTATAAAGTTGCTTTCCAGTTGCTGAAAATCTAAGGCTGACGACATTTGTGATAGACTGTCAGTGTGATAAGTCATCACAAATATCGTCACTTGGGGCAGGAATTAATGGATTTCTATCTAAGGCTGACAACATTCGTGATAAGTCATCACACTTATGATAACTTATCAGAAATAGCGTCACTGGGGCCTGGATTCTGCCTAAGGCTGACAACATTTGTGATAAGTCATCATACTTGTGATAACTTATCAGAAATGTCGTCACTCAGTTTTCCAGGATGACATGCTAGAGTAAAATGGGCATAACTTTTTGCTCCGATATCAGATTTAGGCAAAATTCATATTGTTGGAAAGAAAATTCGAAGAGATTTCATTCGAAATAAAGTAGGCCACCCAGTTCTTCCTATAAGAGGAGTTATGGTCTATTAAAGTCAACTCAACTTTCAACTCTCACTAAAACTCGAACGATAGGAAAGCTTTCAACTTGATCTTGTGTTAGGGGATCTGTATGATCTCAATTAATGCTAAAATAGGTTTCCAAAATACATAATTGATTAACATACCAAATTTGAATTTGATTTATGGCTTTTGGAATATCTACACGTAGAAAAGACGGTTTTCGTTCTAGCCCGAAATGTGAGGTGTTACATTATTTCCCCCTTGGGATTATTTGTCCCCTAATGATGCTCTTTAGGTTAAGAATACTGAGGAAACTAAGGATACACAATTGAAATAACTTATTAAACTAAATCTATATCTTTCTAAACTTTGACATACTTCGATGAATGTATATACTTATTATAAGAATAGCTATCTAACTGAATGTTTGATTAGAGAGGGGATAAATGACGGAAGGTTGTTACCTTTGTCTGAATCTGAGCTAACTTTACCCTTTTACCTGTTTTGGAAGAGTTGACTCATGCTGAGAGTTTAGAATTTGGTTTATGTGCTCATGGTGCGATCGTACTTGCAAACTGTGAGGTCATAGTTTATGCAGGCTCAAATCAGAAGAAAATAAGGCTAAGATCACACAATGGGTAGCACATTGTCTGAGCTGGAATACTTGGAAAACGAAGATCGTTCAGTGAATATTTTTTAACTGCATCATGACTAGATATCCAAAATCTAAGACTGATGCCTGATACATATACTAAGCTGAATTCACAATTGTGAAACTATTCGGAATTATCGTAGTTATAAAACTTCAGTTAGTAAAACTAGGCTGGTTCAAAAAATAGAAATCCATAGAAATCTATGTGTCTGATTGTTAAACTGAACTACTGACTATTCAAACTAAATCATACTAGATACCCATGCTCAAGTGGAAGGTTTTTTCAACACCCCTCTAGGGAGTTCTAACTATTTGAAGGAGCCAAGAATTTTTGGTCAAGATCTGAACAAGAAATATGATAAGGGATTACAATATTACTACAATTCCATAGCTTGGAATCATAGACCTTTGAATTGTAGACTAGGGTAGAATTTACTAGGTTTCAGGCAATACAACACCTTACTTAAAACTTAGACACACTTCTAAAATATTTTATCAACTATTCCTTTACCCTAAAAACAGTACTTATTGATTCATTTTCTAATTCTAACCAGGCCATTGATATTTCCTTCTACTAATGTCTAAACTAAATTAAATTCCCTCACCATCTTCAAGCCTAACTCAAAATCATATGGTACACCACATAACACTGGACTACTAGTCTGAATCGTGATTCAACACACCCTGCACTTCACAACTTTTCTTCTTATAAAAATCCTCATTATTACTCCAATAACCACATTCAACCTCGTACTTGACATTTTACTAATGTGCAGTGCATTCATCTAATTATACAAACATGATGTTCCCGCCTTCCTTCTATATAGCACATATGCACTTCTAAACACACTCCCCTAAAATACTTTTGTCACAACTTATACAAACATGATGTTCCCGCCTTACTTCTATATAGCACATATGCACTTTTAAACACACTCCCCTATAATACCTTTGTCACAACTTACAAACCTCTATCAAGAACAACATCCATGCACTACTCCTAGGAAGAGATACATAAGATTTCAACTACCCAAACATCTCATAGAAAACTTCGACTAACCATGATAGGTATTAAAGACTTAGCTTTAATCTTACTTCACACTTTACTGCCTTAGCTAAAATAAGCATACAATGATCTTCCAGTAATAAGAAATTTTTACACTCTCCCATCCAGATAACTGATTATCATCACTATATTATCCGAAGGAAAGGTAATAGAAGGTTAGAATAGAGGCCCCGAAATAAAAGCGGATACTATGAATAACTTGACACTCAATTGAGGCTTGAGGAATAGTACATATAGCATCATGGACTTATAAAAAAGAATGATCTGAGGACATGCAAGATAAAAATCCGAATTAATTATTGCTTGAGTCCTTGGACTGAACATACTGAAAAGCTTGAGTACACGAGTCATGAGCTGCATGTCCTAAATTTGGAGTTCATAACTTATGGAACATGATTCCAACTACTGAAAGAACTAGAACTCCTCATTTTTGGGAACTAGGAGAGTACATAATTCTCCATCATACATATAAACACGAATTAAGATCATGGAACGGAACGTAAAACATAAGTAGGTATTGGGACAACTGAAAATACTGAAATAAGATTGGGTCAGCATTAATCTTTCTTACAGCTCTTCTACAACTACTGGTACATATACTAGAATCTGAAGGCTTGACTTGGTTGCTTGTTCTATCATCTCCCCCTTAGATGTAAGCTGTCACTCTAAGGTTGTGAAGCACTATATAAACTCTAGTCTAACTATAATCACTTTACTCTAGACGTTGGGATATGCAACACACATGAACAAAAGAACACAACCCAAATGAATACACCTGAAAGCATAAAACCTACTTCTAATACTCATTTTTGAGCTACACCTTATCTTTCTATAGCCCCAATAGTCATCATATAACACTTGAACACTTACTAACTATGAATCGGCATAAGCATCCCAATAGTTAGAGTGCACACCATCTAGTGCTTCAACTCTTATTTCTATTAGCTAAATCTTTAAAATTTCAAACTTAGATTCTAACGCTTATTATGGGTATCTCCAAGACTTTGATGGACCATACAACTTATGTCATAGCCTGCCAATATTCATACTTAAAAAAGTCTCAATATCTTCAATTAAACTCCTTAACTTAGTAATCAAGAACATTACTCACTATCTAACTAGTCTTTCTCCACCTAATATCTCAATGGTACTACTGACCACCCAACATGCAATAATCCTTAAAAAAAAATAATATAACCCCATAGCATTTTGGGCATACTTCTGCATCATACATATAACATCAAACTTGATAACTAATCAAGTAAACTTTTACTCTTGAATACACTCTTCAAGCCTATTATATCACTTCATTACTAACTCAGTCCTATGCACAATTATAGGCAATAGATATAGTTATTGAATTGCCCTTACAACTTTACTTGTCACTACATCGCTAAACCCTCAGTTTCAACCAACACAAAAAATAAAAAGATGCACAACAAGTTTCTAGTGAATCGAAATAAGCCTCACAAGGCTTCACTAGACTTTAATTTTTCAACAAAACAATGATAACAAGGTTATAAGATATAGAAACTTGACACACAATATTCAATGATCTAACAATACACATCTTATTTTGTCTTACTTGCATGACTCATAAGAGTGAGGACATAACTCTGATCTTGAGAGACATATAACACACTAAAATGCTACTCTCAAGCAACTTTGTATGACTTCTAAATCTTCTTGCTGGCCAATCTGAGAGTGTTATCTGGGGAGGAACTCGAACTTACTAATCATACAATCTCAAAAATAATACATGGATAGGGAAGTATAGCTTTTCATTATTGATTCTGAGGAGGAATCTAGAAGTACATCTGACTTCGGCTTAGTGCACGACTTTTATGAATCATGAATAAAGCACTACAATTATCGAAACTCAAAAGCACTAATGGGATGCTATATAGCTAGCTTACAATTCGATAACTATCTGTGGAGATGTCTAAGAAAGCAATATCTATGAAGATTTAAGCTTGATTTTTTTTATACCTTGAAAATAAGGTAGAGATGGCTCGAATAGAGTAAGATGAGAATCTGTATAAGTTTCTTAAAGAACATTTTCAAAGCACGATCTAAGACTTGAAAGAATGGAGATATTTCCTAAATGCCTTGTAGCCTTTCAAAGAAAAGCACAGACGTCTGTACCATTTTGAGAGACTCTACTAAACACGACTTCATACACACCCTAGGACACTTGAACTCTGGGATCTGATACTAATATTGTAACACCCCAAAATCGGGTCTCGAGATGTCACACAGTTCTTAGGGTTACAAGTGACCCCAAGCTAACCCTTCTACTGGCATAACTCATAAGCAACTGAATAAAATGCTTAAATCTATATAAAAGAAGCGCGAACATAAAATTTTTCTGAACATGATCAACACAAATCTGAACATTACAGTATTTCAACTCTTCTATTACCAAAATAAAACTGAAACTGAATATATTAACTCTACTAACTGTGTATGAAAACTCTACTAGTTTTGACTTTAGATTGTCGGGTCATGACTTCGAATTATCCTAACTCAATACGACTAACATAGGAAAATACAGAATAGCTCAAACTTTCTATCTGATTCAAACCCTTAAAGTAAAAGGATTCATCACCTACTAACTAAAAGCTACCAGCCGACAGAATCTGAATATGCATACTAAGTCTTGTACCTACATTATGAGAAAATGTAGCACGTAAACATATATGTGGATCAGTACTTTGGGAATGTACTGAGTGTATGGGGGTGTATGCAATTAAATAATCAATATCATAAATTTTAATAAAAAATATGCATGCTACTATAGATGACTCACATAGCTTGAATTAAAACCATCATAACCATGAATAAGAAAATAGGTAATGTAAATCACATGAGTCATTTTACTTCATTCTTAATCTACATTATTTCTTTATTCTAAAACTTGTAAGATAGATAAAGTCTTAAAACAACATCTTTCAGAGCATACACTTTAATCTCATGAAAACTAGGAACATCTTTGGAAACTTAAAGATTTTGACACTTGAGAGCCTTAGAAATCTGGGACTCATAGATCTCAAAATACATATACTTGTATCTTAGATAGAGTGGGTGACTACTTTGGGAGTTTCTTCTAATCGACATAAACCATGTGAGCTACATGGAGTCTAACGTCTTACCCACATTGTTGAGAGCTATTCTATCTTTGCCACCGGATAAAACCTTATCTTTAGTGATCACTATCTTAACCCACTTGGGGTATATCAAGAACCTACGGGGCCACGTAGTTTTGGGATATGAGACCTCGAAATCAAGCCCAACTCGGTGCTAAATACTACTCACTTACTTAGCTCAGAACTTTAGAAAATCCACCGTAAGACAATTCAATAATATATATATAATGGGAGCCAAAATGCATCCCCTTTACTTCAAACTCAAGAATGTGGATTCTTATCTTAACTTACAATGAAAACTCACTTCTCAATATTCTTTAAAAATTACTAACATCTCATTCTCAAACTCATGCTTTAACCATAAGGTTCAATTAACAACAATAGGAGTTGAAATTCTCAAAACATGATATAGACGTTGAATTATACATCTTAAATCATAAATTGACAATTTAAACCATTAATATGCATAATAATATTACAACTCAAAGCATGGGTAATACGTAGTTTAACAAAAAAATACATAATACATTAACATAATAGGAATTCTCCATGAATTTATGAAATACTTTATAAAAATATATAACTTTTGGGCACAATAACAAAAGGGTGTTCTTGTTCAAAACCCCATACCTTAAACTTGGAGCTTTTGGATGACTTCAAAAATTCGGAAGGTTATTCACGAACTATAGGGTGTCCCTCGTAGCCCTCTTAACGGGGAATTCAAAAGTGCAAGAATTATCAAATTCTCATGGTTGAATCTCTAGATAATTTGGTTTTTATGTTGAAACCCTAACCTTGTGGTTGAAGGTGTGCAGAAAATTTTGAGATGTTTAAATAAAGAGAATGGAAGATAATACGCTCCTTGAGGGTTATAAGACATGGAAAGTGAATGAAAAAACCAAAATACCCTTACAAAACCGCTTCCCAGTTGTTGAAAATCAAAGGCTGAGGACATTTGTGATAGGCTATCAGACTTGTGATAAGTCGTCACAACTGTCATCACTGGGGGGCTGGAATTGATGGATTTCTGCCTAAGGATGACGACATTCATGATAAGTCATCACACTTGTGATAACTTATCAAAAATGTTGTCACTCAATTTTTCAGGCTGACATGTTGGAGTAAAATAGGCATAGCTTTTTTCTCCGATATCAGATTTAGGTGAAATTAGTATTGTTGGAAAGATAATTCGAAGAGCTTTCTTTTAATATATAATAGGACACCCAGTTCAATATATACTAAGATTTATAGTCAATTGAAGTTGACTCAAGATTTGACGCTCACTAAAACTCGAACGATAGGAAAGCTTTCAACTTGCCTTGAGTTAGGGGATTTCTATGAGCACAATTCATGCTAAAATAGGTTCCCACACTACATAATTGATTAACATGCCAAATTTGAATAGAATTTATGGATTTTGGAACATCTATACGTAGAAAAGACGATATTCGTTCTAGCCCGAAATGCGGGATGTTACATTATCTCTCCCTTAGGATCATTCATCCCCAAATGATGCTCTTTAGTTGAAGAATAAAAAGAAAACTGAGGATATACAGTTGAAATAACTTATTAAATTGAATCTATATCTTTCTAAACTTTGGCATACTTTGATGAATGCATGTACTCATGATAAGAATAGCTATCTAACTGTATTTGTGATTAGAGAGGGGCTGAATGACGAAATGATGTTACCTTCATTTGAATCTAAGCTAACTTTCTCATTTTAATTATTTTTGAAGAGCTAACTCATACTGGGGGTTTAAAATTTGCTTTATGTACTTATGGTGTGATTGCATTTATAGACTATGAAGTGATAGTTTATGCAGGCACAAATCATGAGACAACAAGGCTAAGATCACACAACGAGTATCACAGTGTTTGAGCTGGAATACTTTGAAAACGAAGATAGTTTGGTGAATATTTATGAACTGTATCATGACTAGATAACCAAAATCTAAAACGAATGCCTGATACATATACTGAGCTGAATTTGCAATTGCGAAACTATTCAAAATTACCGTACCTATGAAACTTCAGGTAGTAAAACTAGGTTGGTTCAAAAAATAGCAATCCATAGAAATCTATGTACTAGATTATTAAACTGAACTGCTGACTATTTAAACTGAATAATAGTTGATACTAATGTTCAAGTGGGGGGTTTCTCCAACACCCCTCTACGGAGTTCTAATGATTTGAAGGAGCCAAAAGTTTTTGGTCAAGATCTGAACAAGACATCTGAATAAGGGATTACAATATTTCTACAATTCCTTAGCTTGGAATCATAGACCTTTGAATCATAGACTGGGATAGAATTTACAAGGCTTTAGGCAATGCAACACCTTATTGATTCTATAAACTATTCCTTTACCCTAAAAACAATACTTATTGATTCATCTTCTAATTCTAACCAGGCCGTTGATATTTCCTTCTACTCATGTCTAAACTGAATTAAATTCCCTTACACTCTTCAATCCTAACCCACAATCATAGGGCACACCACATAACACTGTACTACTAGTCTGAATCATAATTCAACACACCCTGCACTTCACAACTTCTCATCTCATGAAAATTCTCATTACTACTCCAACAACTACATTCAGCCTCCTACTTGACATTTTAGTAATGTGCAGTGAATTCATCTAAATATACAAACATGATGTTCCATCCTCACTGCTATTACCACATATGCACTTCTAAACACACTCCCCTAAAATACCTTTGTCAGAACTTCCAAGTCTCTATCAAGAACAACTTGCATGCACTACTCCTAGGAAGACATACATAAGATTTCAACAACCTAAACATATCATATAAAACTTCGATTAACCACGACGGGTATTAAAGACTTAGCTTTAATCTTACTTCACACTATACTGCATTAGCTAAAATAAATATGCAATAATCTTCCAGTAATAAGAAATTTTTACTCTCTCCCATCCAGATAACTGATTATCATCACTATCTTGACCAAAGGAAAGGTAATAAAAGCTTAGAACATGAAGGCCCTAAATAAAAGGGGATACTATGAATAACTTGACACTCAATTGAGGCTTGAGGAATAGAATATATAGCATCATGGACTTATTAAAGAAGTATGATCTGAGGACATACAAGAAATAAATTCAAATTTTGCTGATCATTAAAATTATTGCTTTAGTCCTTGGACTGAACATACTCAAAAGCTTGTGTACATGAGTCATGAGCTACATGAACAGAATTAGGAGTTCATAACTTATGGAATGTGATTCCAAGTGATGAAAGAACTGGTACTCCTTATTTTTGGAAACTAGGAGAGTACATAATTCTCCATCATATGTATGAACAAGAATTAAGATCTTGGAACTGAACGTAAGGCATGAGTAGTTATTGGGACAACTGAAAATACTAAAATAAGATTGGGTCAAGCATTAATCTTTCTCACAGCTATTCTACAACATACTGGTACATATACTATAATCTGATGGCTTGACTTGGTTTCTTGTTCTATCATCTCCACCTTAGATGTAAGCCATCAAACAAAGGTTGTAAACCACTATATAAACTCTAGTCTAACTATAATCACTTTACACTAGAGTCTGGGATATAGCGACACACATGAACAAAAGAACATAACTCGAATGACTACACTTGAAAGCTTAAAACTAATTTCGAATACTCACTTCTGAGCTATACCCTTTCTTTCTATAACCCCAAAAGTCATCATATAACACTTGAATGCTTACTAACTTTGAATCTGTATAAGAATCCCCATAGTTGGAATGCATACCATCTAGTGCGTCAACTCTTATTCCTATTAGCTAAATCTTCAAAATTTCAAACATAGATTCTAACTCTTAACATGGGTATATCCAAACCTTTGATGGACCATACAACTTCTATCATAGCCTGCCAATATCACGCTTGTAGACTTATGTTTCTAAACCATGAGAATAATATTTATACTTAAAAAAGGCTCAACATCTTCAATCAAACGCCTTAACTTAGTTATCAAGAACATTACTCATTATCTAACTAGTCTTTCTCCACCTAATATCTCAATGGTACTACTGACCCCACAACATACAATAATCCTAAACAAAATAATTCATCCCCAGAGCATATTGGGCATACTTCTTCATCATAGATACAATGTCAAACTTCTTTACGAATCAAGTAAACTTATGCTCTTGCATACACTATTCAAGCCTATTATATCACTTCCTTACTAACTCAATCCTATACACAAGATTCGGCTATAGATATAGTTAGTGAATTACCCTTACCACTTTTCTTGTGACTACACCTCTAAACCCTCAGTTTCAACCAACACAAAATAATAAGATGCATAACAAGTTGCTAGTGAATCGAAATAGGCCTCACACGTCGTCACCAGACTTTGATCTTTCAACGAAACAATAATAACAAGATTACAAGAGATAGAAACTTGACACACAATATTCAATGATCTAACAATACACATTTTATTCTGTCTTGCATACATTACTCATAAGAGTGAGCACATAACTCTTATCATGAGATACTTATAACACATTAGTACGCTACTCTCAAGATGCTTTGTATGACTTCTAAATCTTCTTGCTAGCCAATCTGAGAGTGTTATCTGGGGAGGAACTGGAACTTACTAATCATGCTATCTCAAGAATAATACATGGATAGGGAAGTATAGCTTTTCATTATAGATTTTGAGGAGTAATCTGGAATTACATCTGACTTCGACTTATTGCACAACTTTTATGAATCATGAATAAAGCACTACAATCATCAGAACTCAAAAGCACTGATGGGATACTTTCTAGATGACTTACAATTTGATAACTATTTATGGAGACTGTCTGAGAAAGCACTATCTATAAAGATTCAAGCATGACTATTTTTGATACCTTGAAAATAAGGTAGAGATGGCTCGGATAGAGTAAGATGAGAAATTATATAAGTTTCTTAAAGAAAATTTCTGTAGCATAATCTGAGACTTAAAAGAATGGCAAAATTTCCTAAATCCCTTGTAACCTCTCGAAGAAAAGTACAGACGTCTCCGTACCACTCCGCAAAACTCTACTAGACACGACTTCATAGACACCCTAGGACACTTGAACTATGGTCGCTGATACCAAGTTCGTAACGCCCCAAAATTGGGTCCCTAGATATCACATGGTGCTTAGGGTCACAAGTGACCCCAAGCTAACCCTTCTACTAGAATAACTCATAAGAAACTGAATATAAGGTTTAAATCTTCGTAAAATCAGCTAGAACAAAAAATTTTTCTAAACTTGATCAATACAAATCTAAACTTTACAAGATTTCAACTCTGCTTTAACCAAAATAAAACTATAGCTTAATACATTAACTCTATTGACTATCGATGAAGCCTCTACTAGTACTGACTTTAGACACCCAGGTCATGACTCCTAACTATCCCAACTCAATACGACTGAAATAGAAAAATAAAGAACTGCTCAAATTGTCTATCTGGCTCAATGCTTGAATCAAAAGGATTCATCACCTGCTAACCGAAAGCTACGAACTGGCTGAATCTTAATATGCATACTAAGTCTTGTACCTACATTATGAGACAATGTGGCACATAGACGTATATGTGGATCATCACTTTGGGAATGTACTGAGTATATGGCGATGTATGTAATTAAATAACTAATATCATAAATCCTTATAGAAAAAATGCATGTTAGTATAGATGACTCACATAGCTTGAATTAAAACAATCATAATCATGAATAAGAAAACAGGTAATGTAAATCATGTGAGTCATTGGACTTCATTCTCAGTGTACATTCTTTCTTTATACTCAAACTTATAAGATAGATAGTCTTAAAGCAACATCTTTTAGAGCATACACTTTAATCTCATAAAAACTAGGAACTTCTTTGGAAACATAAAGATTTTGACACTTGAGAGCCTTAGAAATCTTAGACTCATAGCTTTCAAAATACATATACTTGTATCTTAGATGGAGTGGGGGACTACTTTAGGAGTTTCTTCTAACTGACATAAACCATGTGAGCTACATGGAGTCCAATGTCTTACCCAAATTAGGGAGAGCTATTTGATCCTTTCCATCAGATAGAACCTTAACTTTAGTGTTCACTGTCTTAACCCACTATGGGTAGATCAAGAACCTATGAGGGAACGTAGTTCTCGGGCATAAGACCTCAGAATCAAGCCCAACTCGGTCCTAAATACGACTCCCTTACTTAGCTTAGAACTTTAGAAAATCCACCTTAAAATGATTCAACAATATATATATATATATTTATATATAAGGGGAGCCAAAATGCATCCCCTTTACTTCAAACTCAATAACGTGGATTTCTATCTTAACTTACAAAAAAAAACTCACTTCTTGATATTCTTTAAAAATCACTAACATCTCATTCTCAAACTCATGCTTTAAACATAAGGTTCAATTCATAACAATAGGACTTGAAATTCTCAAAACATGATATAGAAGTTGTATTATGAAACTTAAACAATTAACAATTAAAACCATTAATATGCATAATAATATTACAACTCAAAGATTAGGTAAGACATAGTTTCATAAAAAAAACTCATAATATAATAACATGATAGGAATTCTCCGTGAATTTACGAAATAATTTATGAAAATATGTAACTTTTGGGTACAAGAACAAAAGGGTGTTCTTGTTCAAAACCACATACCTTAAACTTGGAGCTTTTGGATGACTTAAAAATTCCAGAAGGTTATTTACGAAATATTGGGTGTCTCTCGTAGACCTCTTAATGGGTAATTAAAATATGCAAGAATTATCGAATTCTCATGGTTGAATCTCTAGCTGATTGGATTTTTATGTTAAAACCCTAACCTTGTGGTTGAAGGTGTGTAGAGAATTTTGAGATGTTTAACTAAAGAGAATGGAAGATACTATGCTCCTTGAGGGTTATAAGCCGTCGGAAGTGAAGGAAAAAGAACAAAATATGCTTACTAAACTACTTCCCAGTTGCTGAATATCTAAGGCTGATGACTTTTGTGATAGGCCGTTAGACATATGATAAGTTATCACAAATGTCATCACTGTGGGGCTGGAATTGATGGATTTCTGCCTAAGGCTGACGATATTCATGATAAGTCATCACACTTGTCATAAATTTTCAGAAATATCATCACTGGGTGCTGCATTCCGCCTAAGGCTGACGACATTCCTAATAAGTCATCTCACTTATGATAACTTATGAGAAATGTCGTCACTCAGTTTTCAATGCTGACATACTGGAGTAAAATAGGCATAACTTTTTGCTCCGATATCATATTTAGGAGAAATTAATATTGTTGGAAAGATAATTTAAAGATCTTTGATTTGATATACAATAAGCCACCCAGTTTGTCATATGCAAAGAGTTATGGTCGATTGAATTTGACATAAGTTTCTACACTATCTAAAACTCAAACGATAGGAAAGATTTCAACTTGACCTTGAGTTAGGGGATCTCTATGAACTCAATTCATTCTCAAATAGGGTAACACACTATATAATTTATTAATATACCAAATTTGCATAGGATTTATGGCTTTTGGAACATCTACACGTAGAAAAGATGATTTTTATCCTAGACCAAAATGCGGGGTGTTACACACGGAATACTAGATGAACTGAGGCTAGATCTAAAGGCAAATCGATCTCATAAGATACTATGCCAAAATGACTAAGAATTTTGAAGGATATGACATATCGAGGACTAAGCTTTCCATTGTTGCCGAACCTCTTCATACTCTTCATGGGAGAGATCTTTAGATAGACATAGTCCCCAGTATCAAACTTAAGATCCTTTATACATACATCTGCATAAGTCTTCAATTGGCTCTGAGCAGCACAGAGTCTTTCTTTGATCAACTAGACTTTTTTTAAGGCATCGAATACTAAGTCAGGCCCTATAACTAGGGCCTCAATACCATAGAAAGCTTCAAATGGAGACATTCAAATACTTGAATGGTAGTTGTTGTATGCAAACTCAATCAAAGGAAAGTGGTTATCCCAACTTCCCTTGAAAACAATTGTACACACTCGCAATAAATCTTCTAGAGTCTCTGTCTAAGGATAGAAGGCTGTACGAAGATGAACTTGGGTACCAAGACCCTTTTAGAATGCTTTCCAGAATTGAGAGGTGAACTGGGTACCTCATCAAAGATAATAGATAACCGAACACCTTTCAGTCTGACCAACTCTCTGATGTAGAGTTTGGTGTATTCCTTGGCTGAATAAGATGTATGGACTGGAAGAAAATGAGATAATTTGGTCAGCCTATGTACAATGACCCAAACTAATTGTGCTTATGACTGTACGAGGCAAACTCATCATGAAGTCTATGTTCACTTCTTCCTACTTTCAAGTAGGAATATTGAACTCCTGCATGGACCCACTAGGATTTTGATGCTCTATTTTAACCCATTAATAAGTAGAGCACTTATACACAAATTCTGCAATATCTCTTTTCATCCTACTTCACCAATAGATTTGGCACAAGTTGCGGTACATCTTAGTGGCCCCTAGATAAATAGAGTAGCGCGCACCATGCACTTCTACAAGAATTCGCTGCCTCAAGTCATCTATACCTTGAACACACAGGTGATCCTAACAATGTAATACAACATCTCCCTCTTAGGAGAAAACCTTAGTCCCTAACTAACTTTTTCAACTTGACATGACTGGGATATCTATCTTGCTTTTATTTCACCTCAAAAACTAGAGATAATTTTGAACTACTCTAAATCCATATATCACCCTCCTCTATATCAACTAGGTGATAGTCTTGGAAGCTGATGAACTTTTTGAGCTAAATTCTTCCTACTATCCTTAACATGAGTAACACTACCCATAGATAGTTTACTAAGAGCATTGGCCACTACATTGTCTTTGTTCGAATGATAAAGGACACTTATGACATAATCTTTCAATAGCTCTAACCACCTTCTCTGACAAAGATTAAGATCTATCTGAGAAAAGACATACTAAAGGATTTTATGATCTGTGAACATATCTACATGAACTCCATATAGATAATGCCTCCAAATCCTTAAGGAAAAAACTACAACTACTAACTCAAGATCATGTGTAGGATAATTATTCTCACGAGGTTTAAGTTGCCTGGAAGTGTAGGCTATGAACTTACCATGCTACATGAGGACACAACCCAAACCTACTCTAGATGTATCACAGTACACTACAAACCCATCTGGAAAAGCCAAAATAAGAGTTGAGGTAAGTTGACTCTTAAACTCCTGCAAACTCTTCTCGCAAGGATCTGACCACTGAAACTTGACATTCTTTTCAGTAAATATGGATATAGGGGATGCAATTGATGAAAATCCCTCAAAAACCATATGTAATAGCTATCAAAACCTAAGAAACTCGTGATATCTAATAGAGAGATAGGTCAATGCTAGTTTCTTACTACTTCGGTCTTTTAAGATCTACTCTAATGCCATCACCAGAAATGATATGACCAAAGAATGCTACTGAACTTAATGAAAATTTACACTTTTTGAATTTGGCGAATAGTTGATGATCATTGAGAGTTTGAAGTTCGATTCTGAGATGGTCTATGTGATCTTGCTCACTGCGGGAATAGAAAAGGGTGTCATCGATAAAGACTATGATGAACATGTCCAAGTACTGCTTAAACACATAGTTTATGAAGTCCATGAAAGCTGGAGGGGCATTAGTAAGATAGAAGGACATGACTAGTAATTCGAATTGACCATATCGAGTATGGAAGGCTATTTTTAGAATGTCACTTTCACTGACTCTGTGCTAGTGATAGCCTAATCTGAGGTCTATCTTTCAGAAATAACTGGCACCCTAAAGTTGGTCAAATAGGTCATCAATTTAGGGAATTAGATACTTGTTCTTGATCGTGACTTTATTGAACTGACGGTAATCGACATATTCTCAGAGAACTATCTTTCTTGCACATGAATAAGATTGATGCACCCTACGGGGATACGCTGGGTCTTATAAATTCCTTATCTAAGAGATCATTCAACTGTTCTTCTAGTTCTTTAAGTTCTTCTAGTGTCATTTGTAAGACAGAATAGATATACGCTGAGTATCTAGAAGAATATCAACACTAAAGACTATTTCCCTTTCGGGAGGAATTCCTAGAAGATCTTCGGGAAAGACATTTGAATATTTATTTACGACTAGGACTGATTCAAGACTGGGAGTCTTAGAAATAGTGTCCTTAACATGAACAAGATGATAGACACATCCCTTAGATATCATTTTCCTTGCTCGAAGGTAGGACATAAATTGACCTCTGAAAGTGGAAGTACTACCCCTCTACTCTAGGATAGGTTTATTTAGAAACTAAAACTAGACTATTCTTTTTCTAAAATCGACTGTGGTATAGCAGGAATGAATCCAGTCCATGCCAAGAATGACATCAAAATCAGTCATCCCTAATTCGACTAAGTCTATTGAGGTGACTTTTTAAAATATCATAACCAAACATTTACTATATAACCGTCAGGCTATGATCGTTTTTCCCACTATGGTAGAGTCTGAAGAGGGCTCTACTAGAATTTTGGGACTGACTCCGAAATCAACTTCTATATAAGGAGTAACAAAAGACAAAAAAGCTCCTGGATCTAGCAAAGCATAAACATGACCTGAAAGATCTCTATGAACTAGTAACAATATCAGGAGAATTTTTTCTAATAATTCGGGGACTAGAGAGCATATGTTATATTTGGGTGTTACCCACTAGTAGCACTAGAGGTAGAACCCTATAGATTTAGGTGACTAGATAGAGCTAAGGAACAGTTCTGCTGACCCTGAGGACCTAGCTGAGCACTGTATCAGACTCTATGACCTGGCTTACCATATCAAAAACAAATAACACTACCAGCTCTACAAGTACCCTGATGGTGCTTCCTACAAGTCTGGCAAAGAGGATAGGTGCGGGCACTACTAACACTACCCTGAGACTTAGAGTCTGGCACTCTATCTATACTACCATCCCTGAACTTAGGAGATGGAGAACTAGCTGATGAACGAGCTAGAACAGATAACATAGGATGAAATTAAGAAAGATTCCATCCCTCTAATTTAGGCTGAGCAAATTTGAAACTACTTGTCCTTGCTCTCTTATTCTGCTTCTCCCTCATCTTAATCCTTTGCTCTTCTATCTATTGAGCATGGGTCATAAGCCTGGTTGTTCTCATGTCACTGTTTAACATTGCAAACCTTCACTCACTTACCACACTATTATTTACCCTAGAAATAAACTTACTCATATTGGCCCTGCTGTTTGCCACTACATGGGGAGACTATCTGGCTAATTGAGTAAACTTAAGAAAATACTCTTTCACCATCATGTTGCACTATCTGAGGTTGATAAACTCTAACATCTTAGCTTTTCTCAGCTTTAGGAGAAATAATCTTCTAAGAAGGTAGTAGCAAACACCTCCTACTCAATAGGCCCTATATCTACAACCCTCTCTACTTTTCACTGTTGGAACCATGTGTGAGCCACATCCTACAACTCATATGTAGCTAGATCAGCACTCTTATTAGCGGTAACCACTATGATGTATGTAAACTTTTGAACTTCTTAAAGGAATTGCTAAGGGTCCATATCTAACTTAAACCCGAAAAAGAATGGAGGATTTATTTGGGTGTAGCCCGAAATTATGGCTGAAGCTTAATTGGCCATTGGGTTGAATGGAATAACAGCTGGTCATTCATTTTGAGCAACAACTAAATTAGCAAGAGTGGTGAATACTACTCTGAACTCTGCATGAGAAACGTGTTCATCCAAGGGATCTGCTTGGATGGGCTGAGGGGTTGACTGATTCCCATTTCTTCTTTTAGTAGGCATATTCTGTAGATAAAAGGGATAAACAGATTAGACCAGACTAAGAGATTAATGGGAGATTATGCTCACTAGCATGATGTAAATACTAAAAGAAGGTAAACTGTTCCTAGAAAATATTATAGCCTCCTGTACATAGATTGGTGCACAACACACCCATGTACAAGACCCTACTAGATATGGATTTCAGATTTCCTAGGACCTTATTGAACCTTACTCTCTGATACCAAGTTTTTAATGCCCCAAATCTAGTACCCAAAATGCTATATGGTACTCATGACCCCAAAGGATCACAAGCTAATCCATGACTGCTATCTGTACCTAAACATTTCATAATATACTGTATAAATATGGAAATTAAAGGCTGAAAGGCCATAAAACTGAGAGATAATATCTGATAATATATAACATCTGGGTGGGGTATGAAATATCCAAAATAACTAAAATAATTATCTAATCATGATAGTTTGAAAACCCTCTAACTGTCTGAATAAAGAGTTGAGAGAACATGTCCCAAACTAACTCCAACTACTAAAATTAACTAAGTATTAAACTGATAAAATAATGTTCATGTCCTCGAAGGATGGGGACTTACTCCTAACACTGACTGCTAAGTACTACAATGCTATTGATGTTCTGGAGCTCATGCTTTGGAACCTATGGCATAAAACAAAACACCATAGGGCAAATGCATCAGAACGATTCAATATACTGGCATGCATGTTAGGTAGGATAAATACAAAGGGTACATATGCATGAACTATACTAACTAACTGTATAACATAAAGGTGAGAATACTTACATGAATAAGAAGTTGTAATAGAAATCATGATAACATGATTACTGGGTATGAGTATTGATAATATGAGATACTAATAACTATATAACTAAAATAAGTGATACTGAGAGGTTGTATCTGGTATTATAGGTTCTGATGGAACTAGCTTAGCTCCATACTGTTCTGAGTTAACTATATTTGACAGTCCTAAAATCTAAAGAACTATCAGAGTTCTATTACTGAGACTGACACTGAAACTGTAATAGTGGGAAGTAGTTATCTAACTAACATTCCCCTAAGATGCCATTATGGCTGAGTGGAGGTCCAATCTGTAGCCCCAATTGAAAGGTTATCAAGACTGCACTACTGGTAAGGACAAACTATGAGTGACCCTTATATAACACGTTACTCTTATAATAATAGTAGGACCCTCATATAACAGGTTAGGCCACCTCATCTACCCTCAGGTAGGTAAGAAATTTTAGTTCTCTAAGCAGGGTGGACAAGATAAAAGTGGTCGGGATGGTGTTAAATGGCTAAAGAATAAGTGGGGTCATACCGGTTCTCTCTTCACATCTAGTGCTCCCTACCCAAAGTAGTTAGGAGATAGGCATCAGCAGGGTGGTGATAATTTTAGGGCACAGGTTACCCAAGCTCAGGCTAGTGAGGCTCAGTCGGCCGCATTATGTCCTCCTTTTAGGTTTTGTGGTCGGTTAAATAAGGTTTTTTGTGATGAAGGGAGGACAAGTGCTTCAAATATGGTCAGTCAGGCCATATACTCAGAAACTATCCAGTTGGTATGGTTTCTTCAAGAGTGAATAAGGCTCTGGTTTCCTCTTCATCTAATCCTGAGTCTAGGGGTATTGCTTCTGCATCGATTTCTGCATCTGGTACTGGCACAGGGCAAAATAGGTTATATGCTCTTGCTACCCAATATGAGTCTGAGGCACGCTTGATGTCATAACTAGTATGTCACAACTCTTTTCTTATGACATGTATTATATACTTGATTGGGGGTCCACTCTCTCTTATGTGAGACCATTTGTTGCTGTGTATTTTGTTTTTTATCTCAAGGTTATTTTGGACCCTTTTTCTATTTTTAGCCCAGTAGGTGACTCTGTGGTTGGTAATATATCTATAGGGGGTGTTTAGTATGTGTTGGTAGTAAGGAAAAATTAATGGATATATTCAAATTAGATATGGTGGATTTTGATGTCATTCTGGGTATTGATTGGTTACAATAATGCTACACGTTCTTACATTGTCGAACCTGTAAGGTTGTCTTTAAATTCCCTAATGAACCGGTTATTGAATGGGAAGGTAGATCCCTAGCTCCTAAGGGAAATTTATATCATGTCTTAGAGCTCTAAGGTTTATCTCTAAAGAATTTTTCTATCATCTTGTCCAGGTTGAAGACTCTAACTCGGAAGGCCTTTTTTTGAATTTAATTTTTGTGGTGAATGAGTTTCCTATAGTCTTCCTAGATGATCTGCCTGGTGTTCCTCCAGATTGGAAAATTGAGTTTGGGATTGATCTTATTCTTGACAGTCATCTAATATTTATTAATCCTTATAGAATGGCTCAGGCTAAGTTCGGAGTTTTGGATTAATTTTGTTTTGGAAATTCGTCCAATATCTTTTCCATATTATAGAATTTCTCTGGCTGAGATGAGGGAACTCAAAGAGCAACTTAAGTATCTATTAGATTAAGGTTTCATCCATCCTAGTGTATCCTCGTGGGGTGCACTGGTGTTATACGTACGTAAAAAGGATGGTTCCTTTAGGATGTATATTTAATATCGATAGTTGAATAAGGTGACAGTTAAGAATAAGTATCCTCTTTTGAGGATGGATGACTTTTTTGATAAGATGCAAGGTACCAAATTCTTTTCAAAGATAGATCTACGGTTTGGGTGTCATTGGCTTAAGATTAGGGTGGTGGATATCCCTAAGATAGCCTTCCATACTAGGTATAGGCACTTTGAGTTCTTGGTTATGTTAATCAGTTTGACTAATGTCCTGGCAGTATTCATGCATTTGATGAATAGGGTCTTCCATTAGTTTCTGGATCTTTTTGTCATTGTGTTCATTGATGACATTCTAGTATATTTAAAGATTAAGGTGGATCATGACAATCATAATGGTGTGGTGTTTCAGACCTTGAAAGGGATGGAGTTCTATGCCAAATTCTCAAAATGTGAATTCTGGTTGAACATTGTAGCCTTTCTAGGTTATATTAATTCTATAGAGGGATGTAGAGGATTCGCAAAGGTGGTGGTTATTAAAAAGTGGTCTAGGACCACGACTCTAACTGACTTTTAGCCCTTCTTGGGTTTGAATGGGTATTATAAGAGGTTTGTGGAGAGTTTTTAAAGATCGCTTCCCCATTGATTTAGTTAACTTAGAAAAAGGTAAAGTTCTCTTGGTCGGATGCTTGTGAGGGTAGTTTGGTGTAGCTGAAAGATAAGCTAACTTCAGCTCCAGTTTTGAGTTTTCTTTAAGGTAATGAAGGGTATGTGGTTTATTGTGATACATCTCGAGTCAGACTTGGTTGCATTCTGATGCACCATGGTAAGATTGTTGCCTATTCTTATAAGAAGCTGAAAGTAAATGAGAGAAAGTATCCTACTCATTATTTTGAGCTTTTAGAGGTGGTGTTTTCACTAAAAATCTTATGGCACTATTTGTATAGAGTACACATGGACATCTTCTTAGATAATAAGAGTCTACAATATGTGTTCACTCAGAACGAGCTACCTCAGGCATAGGAGAAGGCTTAAGTTTGTTAAGGATTATGATATGAATATTCACTGCCATCTAGGTAAGGCTAATGTTGTTGTAGATACTCTAAGAAGGTTTTGTTAGGGGAGCTTAACTCATGTGCATAAGGAGAGATAAGGGTTAGTAAAGGATTTTCATTTCTTAGCTAATCTTAGAGTTTGCCTTTTTGACACCAAGAATGATGGTGTATTGGTATAGGAAGTGGTTTGGTCATCTCTTGGTGCAGAGATAAAGGAGAATTAAATGCTAGATTCTATCTTGATGAAAATCAAAGGTGATGTAGGTGGGAAAAATGTAATGGTATTTGAGATCAATGGTGATGGTATCTTGTGGTACCAAAGGAGGTTATGTGTTCCTGATATTGATGGTTTGTGAGAAAGGGTACTGGTTGAGGTTTATGAATTGCATAATGTTGTTCATCCTTATTTAAAAAAAATGTATCATGATATCAAGAAGATATATTAGTGGAATGATATGAAGAAGGATGTGGCTAATTTTGTGGCCAAATGTTTGGTGTGTCAACAAGTGAAAATTAAGCACATGAGGTTTAGAGGCTTATATCAGTAAATTGAATTGCCTAAATAGAATGGGAAGTGAGCAATAGGGATTTCATTAGCTATCTTCCTCGATCTCGAAACAAATTTTATTGAGTTCAGGCCATCATGGATAGGATGATAAAGTCAGCTCACTTCTTTCCCATGAGGGCTAACTTTTGGGATAAGGATTATGTGGGGTTATATCTACATGATATTATGAAGCTATATAGTACCTATTTTGAGTATCTCTAATTGTGATATGGATTTTTTATTGCACTTTTGATGAATTTTTTAGAACGGTTTGATACTAAGGTTAGTTTCAGTACTGCTGTTCACCTACAGATGGATGGACAAGCAGAGAGAACTCTTTAGCCATTGAAATATATGATTCATGCATGTGTGATTGATTATGGTGGTAATTAGGTTTAGTATCTATCTCATGTAGAGTTTGCTTAAAACAATAGTTATTATTCTAGCATTGAGATGGCCCCTTTTGAGGTATTTTATGTTGAGGTGCAGATCTCCTATTAGGTGGTTCGAGGTTGGCGAGGTTTATATGTTTGGCCGGATTTGTTTGATCATGGTTTGGAGTAGGGAAATTAATTCAAGATAGGCTTAAAGCTTTCCAAAGTCACAAAAAGTCCTATTCGGATGTAATACATAGGGAGTTAGAGTGTGAGGTTAGGGATAATGTGTTCCTAAAGGTGTCTCCCATGTAGGGAGTAATGTTGTTTGTCAAAAAAGGGAGTGCATAGCCCCCGGTATCTTTGTCCTTAAGTGGTTTTGAGAAGGGTTGGTAGTGTTGTTTATTAATTGGAGTTAACTTCTAGTTTGGTCTCCATTCATTTGGTATTTTACCTCTCTATGTTAAGAAAGTGTACAGGTGATCATTCATAGGTTTTTCCTTTTGAAGGATTGATATCTCAGATTCTATACCTTATAAAGAAATTCCAATAGACATCTTGGATCAGCAGGTTTGTCAGCTGTGGACTAAGGATGTAGCTTCAGTTAAGGTTCTATGGCAAAATAATATGGTGGAAGAAGCTACTTAGGAAGTAGAATAGGACATAAAGTCCAAGTATCCAAATTTATTTTATGCTCCATATATTCATGTGAAAGGTATGTATTCTTGGTAACATATTCATTTTCTAACTTAGTTAAAGGAAGGTAGATTTGCATCTTTGTTTTCTAACTTAGTTAAAGGTTGGAATAATTATGTTGTGGTGTAATTCATGCATTTACTACCTTATCCGTCATTCAGGGATGAATAATCTCGGTGAGAGAGACTGAAACACCCATGGTTTTGACCCTTAGAAAATTTCATATTTTTGGCTTTTGGACATCGTATGATTGATGGTATAATTCATAGATAGGGTACGAGTCAGGTGACCCAGTCATATGTTGTCCAGTATTTGGTGATTTTGGGTGGTTGAGTTTCAAGAATAGGTATAACTATGTGTGTATGAGTTTTATGGTTGGTGACGGGTCATTGGTTTGGGTTTTCCTTCATTTAATCTGTAAGGATATAAGTCTTGAGTATAGGATATAAGTCGTATAGTCCAACTCATATGTTGGAAAGTGTTCTACACTTCACAATTCTACCTAAGGCATGATATCATGGTACTAATTGTATGGTTTGGTATGGTTTGGCTTGGTGGCCATATATTTGATAGTGTTGGGGTCTAAGGAGAGGCCTATGGTAAGAGTAGTTAGTACCACCCACATAGCAGGGTACAATTGTTATGTGATGGTCACACCATCCTGCAGGAATTTAATGCAGTTTAAGTTGGGGGTAATATGGATATTTCCCATCTTAACCTATCAAGGCTCCATGAATTATATCACTCTTGGGTCATCATTTAACCCATTTGGAACAACTCAAACTCTCTTAACACATTCTCAAACTCTCTCAATACTCTTGGGTCAAGGAATTTTAGGATTTCTTCAATAGGATCAATTTGGGGGCTTACAAAGGTGATTTTTCTCTATCATCTTTGGAATATAAGGCATGTTACTTCTCCCTCATCGTTAGTTCAACCTAAAGAATGTTTTATGAATTTTCTACATGGCATAAATATTGTATGGTATTAGATATTCAAATACATGTTGGGTGTTTTGGTTACTATGGTTGATTGTGGTTTTCCCGTGCCTTTTACTTATGGTTTTCAAATTATTTTGGTGGTTCGGACATTTGGCTGCATGGGAATGGCTAATTGGAACATGGATTTGGCTTTGGAAACACTATGCCCCCAACTTATTTTATAAAATGCCTACGAGAATGTTTTTTGTTAAATTATTGGACTTTCATTTAACTATACGTAGTATAACTTTCTAATGGAACCCTAAATGGTACAAATGGTTAAAATAATTTTGAAGGGTTAAATAATAAGGTCTTATTGGTTATGGTTGGTCTAATTTAAAGCCTTATGGGGTACGAGGGAAACCCCCAAGAAAGCATAATATTGATCACTTGTGCAGTACATCGGATTACCCAAGTCAACTTAATAATGTAATCTATATACATGGGAATCTCTTCTTTTAAATAGGATGCTAAGGACATTTCTTGCAAGCTATAATTGGTATGACGATACCACTGCTTATAGCCTTGGTTATTAATAAATGGAAGAGTGGTTTGTTATGCGGTAATGATTTTAATGGGTCAATAATGGCGGGGTGTGATAGCTAACCATGCAGGTATAAGTCCAATGGACGAATACTAGAAAGTTATTTTTAATGATATAAGGATTGGTCATCGCAACCATATATGATACTTATGGGATAGAAGAGAATCACCTAAGTACATTTGTACATATATATCATGCAGAGCGAAAGATACTTGAGAATCCCCTTCTCCTTTGGTATCTCCAATTTGCTTGGGTACGTATATCGAGGCCCGTTTAGGGGGTTACATAGGACCCATATAGCCTTTGGGTGGTTCTAGGATTGTTAAGCAACACATGCCCAACTTAATGGTTTTAAAGGCTTTCTAAACCCATTTTTCTTTCCCAGCATGGTTATATATATGTGTGGTTGTTAATGCATATGGTTGGTTTAATTTGTCCTAAGATTTTGCATTATTTTATCCTTATACTGTGTACTTTCTAGCGTTCACCCTCTAACACATCTTTGAGCGACTGTATCCCTACACGATGCAGGAATTAACCATTTTTCTACTCTTGTTTAGTGCTCGAATTTGGGATTACCTATGTTGGATTAAGTGTTGATCTTCCATATTACATAAGACTCCACTTCATGTCATGGATGTTTTTACATACCTTGGTTATTTCATAGACATTTGTTTAGGCTATTGTTGGGGGTATGTCCCAATTGGATATTGTTTTACTTTTCGTTAGAGGCTTTATAGAGATATTATGGGTTGGTATGGTCAGTGACAGTATTGGTTTCAACCTTAGTATTGTCATCTATGTTGGGGCTGATATCGTTTACTATAATTATGATTGTTCCATACTTTTATGTTGTTGACTAGTATTTGGTTATTATTTTTGTTTTGCTATGGTTATTGGTTGGGTATTGGATGGTTGCACTTTTTTGGGTTTGTTAGCGTTATAGACCTGTCCTAGAGTCTGGAATGGCACAAAACTCAATCTTTTCATATGTTTGGAATTTATCAAACTCAGGTTGTGCATTTGGATTGTAGGGTTGCGTATCTGGGGTGGTCTCTGGTCCTAGTTAGACTTTGGATGCCTATTATGACAAAGCCATGGTTTGGGTTCTGTCAAGTTTGTCATTGGTATCAGAGCTTTAGGTTTATGGTAAATTAGGAGACAATAAAGCCGTGTCGAGTATATTCTCTTTTGACGGTGTGTATTGTAGCACACTCATAATAGAGAGGCTATAATACATTTAGGCAATGTTTCTCTTCTTTGTGTTCTAATTTCAAGCTTGGAGTCTAAGTTCTTGAATTTCCTATAATTCCATTTGCATACTTTTAAGATTAGCCTCAATGATCTGAATTTCACGAGAACTTCTGTGTCCTAACTGGGGACAATATTGATGGAATACGCTCTACTGAAGCGATCCATACTTGGTATAGCCGTCAAGTCCCTAATATTTATGGAGTTCCATTAGTTCCTTCTAGTCCTCCTCAGGAAGACATGAATAATACGGAGTTTCATTAGTCGATTTATCCAATAGCTTAGTTAGTAGCTTCTTAATCTGACTGTGGTGCATATGGTATTGTATATTCTGAGGCCTCAAGTGCTGGCAAGTTTATGAGGTTGGATTCTCTTACTTTTACTGGTGTTGGGGGTGGAGAAAGATCCTTAGGATTTTTTGGATGAAATGGAAAAGATCTTCAGGGTCATGTAGGCAACAAATGTATAAGGGGTGAATTTTGCAGCTTATATGCTACAGGATATGGTGTACAAAAGGTATGAGAAATGGGATCAGGCAAGGGGTGATGTTGAGGAGTCATCTCTATGGAAGACTTTCACCAATGCATATCTAGACCACTTCTTTCCTTCGAAATTGAGGGTAGCAAAGGAGCAGCAATTTGTTAATCAAAAATAGGGAAAGAGGTTGGTTAAGGAATATTCCTTGAAATTTCACTAGTTGTCTGGGTATGCTCCAAAATTGGTGTCTGATATACGGTTAATGTTGAGAAACTTTGGTGCAGGACTATCTCATAAGTTGACAACATCAAAGTAGTTGATATACTGGTAAGTGGCCAAAGAAAAAGTGGGGGAGTTATAGTTCTTTCTCCATAGCTAGTGCTCCTACTCAAAGTAGTCGGGAGACAACAATCGGTAGGGTGGTGATAAATTTAGGGAACAAGGTGCCTAATCTCAGGTTAGTGGGGCTTAGTTGAAATTATCATGTCCTTATTGCAGGTTTTATGGATGGTTATATCAATTTTTTTGTGATGAAGGCTGGGACAGGTTCTTCAAATGTGGGTGTCCAGGACATATGCTCAAAAATTGTCTGGTTGGTAAGGTCTCTTTGGGAGTGAATAAGGCTCCAATTTCCTCTTATCTACTCTATACCTAGGGGTGATGCTTTTGTATCTATTTTTGCTTCTGTTACCGGCACATGCTGGAATAGGTTATATTCTCTTGCTATCTAACAGGAGTCTAAGGCACGCCTGATGTCATAGTTGGTACGTTACAACTTATTTCCCGTGATATTTATTGTTTACATGATCCAGGATCCACTCTCTATTATGTGACCCCATTTGTGGTTATGTGTTTTGGTTTTGATCCCATGGTTATTTTTTTTTCTTTTTCTATTTGTACCCCGATAGGTGACTCTGAGGTTTCTAAAAGAGTCTATAAGGGGTCTGTGGTATTTGTTGGTACTAAGGACACTTTGGTGGATTGTTCAAATTAGATATGGTGGATTTTTATGTCATTCTGGGTATGGATTGGTTACACTCGTTCTATGCATCATTAGATTGTTGGACCTATTAGGTTTCCTTTAAGTTCCATGGTGAACTAAATATTGAATGAGAGTGTGGTTCCCTAGCCCCTAAGGGAAAGATAATATCATGTTTTAGAGCTAGGAAATTTATCTCTAAAGGGTGTCTCAATTATCTAGTCTGGGTTAAAGACTAATTCAGAAGGTCCTTCTTTGTATTTAGTTCCTGTGGTGAATAAGTTTCATAAGGAATTTTTAGATGATCTTCATGGTGTTCCTTTGGATAGGGAGATTGATTTTGCGATTTATTTAGTTTTGGACACACATCCTATATCAATTCCTCTTTATAGAATTGCTTTAGCTATGTTAAAGGAAATCAAAGAGTAACTTAAGGATTTTTTTGATAAGGGTTTCATCCATGCTAGTGTATCCCTGTGGGGTGTATTGGTATTATGCATGCATAAGAAAATGATTCCCTTCCAATATGTATTGACTATCAATAGTAGAATAAGGTGACAGTTATGAAAAAGTATCCTTTTTTGTGGATGAATGACTTGTTTGATTAGTTTTAAGGTGCCAAATTCTTTTTCAAAGGTAGATCTTCGATCTGGGTATCATCAGTTTAAGATTATGGAGGTGGATATCCTTAAGACTCCAATCATTACTCGGTATGGGCACTTTGAATTTTTATCTATGTTATTCTATTTCACTAATGCCCTAGTGGTATTCATGGATTTGATAAATAGGGTCATCCATTAATTTTTTGATCTCTTTTTCATTATGGGCATTGATAACAATTTTTATATTCTAAGAGTGTGGAAGATCATGCCAATCACCTCTATGTGGTAGTGTAGAACTTGAAAGGGTAGAAGTTCTACGAAAAATTCTCAAAGTATAAATTTTGATTGAACACAGTCACCGTTGTGGGCCATATTATTTCTTGTGTAGGGATAATGGTAGATCCGCAAAAGGTGGCGGTGGTTAAGAAGTGTCCTTGGCCCACGACTCCAATCTATATTCTGAGCTTCTTGGGCTTGGCCGAGTATTATAGGAGGTTTGTGGAGAGTATTTTTATGATAGCTTACCCATTGACTATGTTGACTCAGAAGAAGGTAATGTTCTCTTTGTTGGATGCTTGTGAGTGTAGTTTTGAGAAGTTGAAGGATAATCCAACGTTGGCACTTATTTTGACATTGCTTGAAGGCAATAAGGGGTTCGTGGTTTATTATGATGTATCCTAGGTGGGACTTGGTTGCGTTCTGATGCATTATGGTATAGTGATTACCTATGCTTCTACGCAGCTGAAGAAGCATGAGAGGAACTATCCTACTCATGATTTGGAGCTTTTAGTGATGGTTTTTGCATTAAAAATATAGAGGAACTATTTATATGGAGTGCACATGGACATCTTCTCGAACCATAAGAATCTACAATATGTGTCCACTTAAAAGAGTTTAACCGCTGACAAGAAGGATGACTTGAGATGCTCAAGGATTATGACATTTGTCTTTACTACCATCTATGTAAGGATAATGTTATTGCTGATAATCTTAGAAGGTTGTCCATGGCGAGTTTAACTTATGTGGATAAGGAGAGGTGGGATTTGGTGATGGATATTCACCACTTGGCTTATCTTGGAGTCTTTTTATTTAAATCTCATAATGGTAGTGTGTTGGTAAATAAAGTGGTTCGGTCGTCTCTTGGTGCTGAGATAATGGGAAGAAAATGTTGGATCCTATGTTAATGAAAATCAAGGGTGATGTATTTAGCAAAAGGTAATGATATTTGAGATCAGTTGTAATGGTAGCTTTAGGTACCAAGGGAGGTTATGTATTCCCAAAGTTGATGATGTACGAGTAAGGGTATTAGCTGAGGCACATGAATTGCACTACCTTTTTCATCTTGGTTCAATGAAAATACGTCATGATATCAATTAGATGTGTTGGTGGAATGATATGAAGAAGGAAATAGCTATTTTCTTAGCTAAATATTTCATGCGTTAAAAAGTTTAAATTGAGCACATTAGGCCTGGAGGTTTGTATTGGGAAATTGAATTGCCTGAATGGAAATAGGAAGTGATCAACATGGATTTTATTACCTATCTTCCTCGATCTCAAAACTATTTGATTAGTTTAGGTTATTGTGAATAGGATGACAGAGTTGCCTTACTTCTTGGTAGTGAGGACTAACTTTTGGGCTAATGATTATGTGAGTTTATATATACATGAGATTGTGAAGATGTATGAAGTACCTATTTCAATTATCTTATATCGTGGTATGAAGTTTTCATCTCAATTTTGGCAGTCGTTTAAGAAGAGTTTGGGTACTAAGGTTCGGCTGAGTTCTGCTTTTAACCAGTAAATGGATAGGAAAGAAGAGAGAACTATTCAGACACTAGAAGTTATGATTTGTACATGTGTGATTGATTATGATGGTAATTGGGTTGAGCATATACCTCTTGTAGAGTTTACTTACAATAATAGTTACCATTCTAGTATTATGATGGACCCTTTCGAGACATTGTATGGTGGGAGTTTTAGATCCACTATTAGGTGGTTTGAGCATGCTGTTGCATATAGGTTTGGCCTAAATTTATTTTATCAGGCTATAAAATAGGTAAAAAAGACTACAAATATGCTTAAGGCTTCCCAAAGTCACCAAAAGTCCTATGCAGATGCAAGTCATAGGGACTTGGGGTTTGAGGTTGAAGATAGGATATTCCTAAAGGTGTCTCCCTTTGAAGAAAGTAATTTGTTATGGGAAATAGGTTAGGCTTAGCCTGCGGTATGCTACTCCTTATATGGTTTTGAGAAGGGTTTCTAATATGGCGTATAAATTAGAGTTGCCTTCTAGTTTGATCTTTATTCATCCTGTACTCAATGTATCTATGTTGAGAAAGTTTATTGGTGATCTTTCATCGGTTGTTGCTTTGAAAGGATTGGGTATCTCAAATTCTCTATCTTATGAGAAGATCCTGGTTTAGATCTTAGATTGCTAGGTTCGCGGCTGCGGACCAAGGATGTATCTTTGTTTAAGGTTCTATGGCACAACCACCAGGAGATAGAATTTACTTTCGAAGCAAAAAAGGACATGAAGTCAAAGTATCTATATCTTTTTTTGCTTCGGATATTTGTGGAGAAGGTATGTGTTCTTTATCACAGTATTGTTTTTTAACATTGTTAAAGGAAGGTTGATTGGCTTGCATATTTGTTTTCTAACTTAGTTAATGGTAAGAATGAAGGTGGTATGGTGTAACTCGTGCTTGTACTACCTTATCCATTATTCTATGATGAATGATCGTAGTAGGGGAGATTGAAACACCCAGGGTCTTAACTCTTAGAAAATTATCTCAGTTTTTACCTTCACTTAATAGCTTAATTTGGATCTTAGTACGAGTGGTTCACCATTAGTCATAAGGATAGGGTAGGAGTTGTATAGTCAAACTCTTATGTTGGACATTGTTCATCCCCTCATGATTCTGCCTAAGGTACGATTTCATGGTACTAATCATATCGTTAGGTACTATTCTGCTTTGTTGGTCATATGTTGGACAGTATTTAGGTCCAAGAGGAGACCTAGGTTATGAGTGGTGGGTATAACTCATATGGTAGGGTACAATTGCTATGGGGTGGTTGAACCATCCTGCGGGAATTTTAAGCAGCTTAAGTTGGGGGTAATCTGGATATTTCCTCTCTTAACCTCTTAAGGACCCACAACTTATATCACTCTTGGGATATCATTTAACCTATTTGTAATGACTCAAACTCACTTAAAACACTCTAAAATTCTCTCAAGGCTCCTGGGTTAAGGAAGGCGAGGATTTCATCAATAGGATTAATTTGGGGGCATACAAGGGTTATTTCTCTTTGTCATCTTCGTTATCTAAGGTACGTTACTCGTCCCTCATTTTTAGTTCCAACTAAAGGCATGTTTTATGACGTTTTTTCATAGCATAAATGTTGTATGGTTTTACGTTTTCAGATAAGCACTGTTTTTTTTTAATATGGTTGATTATGGTTTTTCCATGACTTTTACTTAGGGTTTTTATATTAATTTGGTGGTTTGGACATTTGGTTGCATGGCAACCGTTTATCGAAATATAGTTTTGGCTTTGGAAACACTATGCCCCCAACTTCTTTTATAAAATGCCAATGAGAATGTTTTAGGTAAATTGTTGGACTTTCATTGAACAATGCATGGAATAACTTTGTAATGGAAACCTAAATGGTATAAATTGTTTAAATGGTTTTGAAGGGTTAAATGATAAGGTCTTGGTGGTTATGGTTGGTCCAATAGAAAGCCTAGTGGGGATTAGGGAATCCCCCAAGAAAGTTTAATAATGATCATTTGAGGGGTACATGGAATTCACCCAGCTTAGCTTAATAATGTAATCTATGGGGACATGGGAATCCCTTCTTCTTAAAAAGGATGGCTAAGGACATTTCTTGCAAGCTATAGTCGTATGACAACACCACTACTTATAGCCTTGGTTAATAATAAATAAAATGGTGGTTTGGTTGTGTGGTAATGTTTTTAATAGCTCAATAATGGCGGGGTTTAATAGCTAACCGTGTAGGTGTTAGTCCAATAGACGAACACTGGAAACTTATATTTGCTCACATGAGGATTGGTCATGGCGATAATATATGATACTTATGGGGTAGAAGGGAATCCCGTAAGTATACTTTTACATATATCTTTGAGAGAGAAGGTTACTCGAGAATCCTCTACTCTTATGGTATCACTGGTTCATATGAATACATGTATTTGGGCCTGTTCAGAGGGTTATACTGGACCCATATAGCTCGTGGGTGATTGTAGGATGGTTAAGCTACACATACCTAGCTTAATGGTTTTGAAGGCATGCTAAACCCGATTCACTTTCCCAGCATAGTTATATATATGCATGTATGTTGTGAATGTATATGGTTGGTTTACTTGGTCTGAAAGGTTCGCATTATTTTATACTTACCCTGAGTACATGCTAGTATTAACCCACTAAGACATCTTTGGGCTACTGTATCCCCACATGATGCAGGAACCAACTATTTTTCTCCTCCTTCTTAGTGATAGGGTTCGAGATTACCTCATTTGAAATGAAGTGGTAAGATTCCATATTTCAAAAAGCTCTATTTTTGTCATGGATGTTTCTACATACTTTTTTGATGTTATGGACATAGGTTTTAGCTATTATTGGGGGCATGTCATAATCTAATATTGTTTTAGTTTTGGTTAGAGGCTTTGTAAAACTATTATGTGTTAATATGGGCGGTATCATTATTGGTGTCACACTTAGTATTGGCATTATTATTGGGGCTGATACTGTTTGAATGTATTTATGATTTTTCCATCCTTTTATGTTATAGACTTGTTCTTAGTTATTATCATGGTTTTGGTATGGTTGTTGGCTGTGTGTTGGATTGTTGGACTTTCTTGGGTTGACCACAATTATCGATCTATCCCAAAGTCAGGAATTGTACAAAATATTATCTTTCTATATGTTAAGAATTCATCTAACTCAAGGTACGTGTTTGGAGGTGGGTTTGGGTAACAAGGGTGGTCCTCGGTCTTGGTTTGACTTGAGATGCCCATTATGACAAGCCCCCGATTGAGGTTATGTCAATAGATTTTTACTATTTGTTTATTTCATTTTGGTACCTCCTGCACCCTATGTTGGTGTCAATATTGTGGTTGTTATTATTTCTATTGTTTTGTCATTTATCAATCCTTACTTTATAGAAGTCTAGACTAGCGCTATCTAGTTAAAATTCCACTCGTAACGATTCTTGTTCGTTGGCCTATGTTATAAATCAGTTGTATTGTGTTTTGTCTTTTACCAAATTGATGTTTGTTATTTTCCTCTTTTGTTGGCGAGGTTAGATGAGTTGTTAAGTAGGATATGAAAGTGGATGTAGGTGGGCATTTCATAGTTCTATTAAGGTTCTAAAGTTGGAAATTTTGTTATTTTGCCTCTTTCTAAGTTTAAGATTGTAGGACTTGCCTTTTGGTTTTGTAAGATCTTTGTATTGGCTATCCATATTTATAGCCTGTTTATAAGGTTGACCAGCTTGGGATCTATTTTTATAATTTAAGTAACTCATCACCTAGTGATAGTCTTGGTATTGATAATGGAAAGTCTAAGGCCTACGTCTATCTCCTGGTGATATACGTCAATCTCCTGGTGATATATTTGATCTTGGTATCAGTATGGAGTTTGATACTCTATTCTCTCTATGATTTAGAAAGTAACCATATAATCAGTACAGTGCTATTGGTATTTTCTCTAGGAGTAGGGATCCTCCCGATAAGGATCAACTTCTTTTATAGCCTATCAGTTTCACATATGCAACGTCTAGGCTATAAGTGGATCTCAGGATAGGCATTATGCTCATAGTAGGAGGAGTTCTTGTTGTATCATATGAAGTATTTGACATGCATCTTTAGATCATGGAGGCCATTATGGATCCATGGGTGCAATACCTGAGTGTATTCCATGATCCTAATTTGGTGGTGGCAATATTGCTCGTTGGTCCAGAGAGTGCCCCAGACTAGACTTGGTTGTTCAGATAGAGTTAGTATGTATTTCTATAAATCCTAGGGCTCTTGAGGTATATTAAAATTGTAGGGATATTGGTCTTTTAAGGTGGGAATGTCCCTAACGTCAGTTGGTTAATCAGTTTGTTAGCCTAAGACTTTAATTATTAATATTTGTATTAAGGACATTTGCACCAAGTTAGCCCATTGCGTCTAGCTATATGAAATGGTTTGGCTTACCTACTGGAGTGAAAGAGTGGGTACCATCCTGACTCAAAAATTTGTTCATGACAAATTGGTATCTGAGCTTAGGTTTCATCAATATTGGTTGTACAACATTAAATTTCTAGTAGAGTCCCGCACATCGGAAAGATGATGTTTGTTTCATAACATTGGGTAGATATAAGATATTTTAATGAGTTTTGCACTTCTTTTACTTATTTCATGCTAAGAGTCTGAGTTGGGTTCTAAAGCATTCAATTGGTTTTATTCTTTTAAAGAATGCAAGGATACGTACTACCGCTACATGAGATGGGGTACAAATATCGAGAATGAGGATCTCGTCACTTTTTATGTATGACCTATAGGTTATTGTTAGTCTCAAGATGTGTCCCCAACTAAGGGCCAGGATAGGGGTCTTTGCTACACCATTTTCCTACTCCCGAGCAAGAGATTCTTCTAGCCTAGCGAGAAGTGGGGAAGGGATCAGCCCAATCTCTACTAGGATTTATTTCTTCTATAATGCTTAGGGATTCATAGGTTTATCTTTTACGATTAGGTAGTGGTGCAACATCTTATGGTGCACAGCCTACAGATAAGAGAGGTATTAGGCGGTGGCATAGCTTATGGTTGTGGCTCGAAAAATTGAGATTCATTCAACATTTGTAGTTTCTCTGCTAGTAGTTTCCCATTCTACTATGTTTGCAAAGAGGTAGAAGATATTGGGTAGATTCTTGAGATTATATCTGTCTAGGTTTTGTAGTGCATTGGGTGAGGATGTGTATAAGTTCTTGATTTTTTGTTAGGATAGGCTCTATAATTTTTGCATAGTTTAGACTCATGGTTGATTAAAGTACTTTAAAGATGAACTTGGTAACTCGACATTGATGGAGAGGCCAACTTAATTCCAAGATAGATGGATCTTACCCGTTGATATGGACCCTATCTCTGAGATCTTCTTGGAGAAGTATAGGCCTCACAGTCTCAGTGATCGCTTAAAAAATTAGTTCTTGAGGTTGGAGCAGGGCTCCATGACCATTGTGGAATATTAGGCTCTATGTTATGAGTTGTATAGCATGCTACTTTTATTCTAACTACTGAGTATGAGAGGGTTTATTGGATTGTTCGAGGATTGAGACTTCCACTTTGTATGTCTACATAGATTTTAATTATTGTGGGTGGGTCTCTTTGTTAGGGTTATGGTCATGCTTGACTTATGGAGGAGATGTATTACAAGGGCCAAGGGGCAATAATAAGAGGCCACGATGTGATGATAGGTTTTGTGGAATCATAGTAGCTCCTAATTAAGAGGTACTGGTTCTTGGGGTAGTTATCATCCATGATAGTCGTAATAGCATCAAGCCCAATCTAGTAGACCTATTCAAGTTGCCCTTCAAATTACCAATTGAGGCTAGTTTTGCTTCTGCAATAATTCTGGCTGGGGTTGTAGCCAGTGTTCGAAGTGTTAATCTTTTGGCTATTCTAGTCATAGTGTTTACACTAGGTCATCCATATCTTCTAGTTTTAGTCTATCACCTAAGCTAGTTAGGGTTGTGGATCTTTGGTTATTTCTTTAGAGAGCGTCCAGTCATGAAGCAATTATTCCTTTGGCTTAGAGAGTTGCACCTATAAAGGTAGTTTATACCTTAGCTAGAGTTAGTATTCTTGATCGTAGGAAAGGCCTCAGGGTTCTCGTAGAGGTTCTAAAGTAGGTAGGATAGGAGATCGGTCAGGAGCCTAGCCAGGTAGAGGTATGGTCAGTTGTATGAAGTGCCTTCTAAACCTAATTCTGAGTCTTCGGATGACGTTATCATAGGAACAATCATGGTATATCATCGATCGGATTTTTCTTTATTTGACATATGATGCACTAATTCTTATGTGTCTAGTTTTATACCCCGCAGTTAGAGTAATCTTGGGATTCATAATCTTTGTTGTTACTTAGATCTAGTCCTGTGGGTGATTTTTTAGTTATGAGTAGGGTGTTGAGATCATGTGTCATGACTATTCATAAGTTTGATACTCATGGTGATCTTATTATATTATACATGGTGGATTTTGATACTGTTCTTGGAATAGATTGGTTATCGCACTATCATGTGGTCCTAGATTTTTTTTCCAAGACCGTTACCTTATCTACGCTCGACATACCCCTTAACGTGTGGCAGAGAGATGTTAGCTACTAGTTAATGGGGATTATTTCTTATATTCATGCTAGGAGGATTATTTCAAAGGGTTCCAAGTCTTAGTTACCTTATATTCGTGATTTTAGTGTAAAGAGCTAGTTGTTTTACTCTATTCCCTCAATTCGTGAGTCTTCTTATGTGTTCCCTACTGATCTACCTGACTTTTCTCTAGAGAAAATTATATAGTTTGTTATTTCTCCTAATCCAGGAACCTAACCTAGTTCTAAGTCTCAATTTCACTACAGGATTTGCGAATGAATGCTGGGCTGGGCCACCTCGAATGGCGTGAGCCGCATGCGGGGAGACCCGCACGTACGGTTTTTAGGGGGATCTGGTCGAAAAACCGGCCGGCGCCCACCCGACTAGAGGGACACCTTACCATATGCTCCTACCAAGCTTAAGGAGCAAAATTCTCAGCTTCAGGATTTTCTTTGTAATGGTTTTATAAAATCGTATGTTCTTTCTTAAGGAGATCTTGTGTTTATAGTGAAGAAGAAAGTTAGCTCCTTGCATATCTTTATGAGTTCCTAGAGATGTCTTTTGGATTGAAGAATGATCTAACTACATTTATGGATTTGGTGAACCGCATGTTCTAGCCTTATTTAGATTTCTTTGTTATTACATTCGTGATGACGTCCTTGTGTATTGGAAAAATAAGGAAGAGAATATGCAGCATTTGAGGATTATACTCTAGACTTTGAGAGACCATATGTTATTTGCCAAGTTCTCTAAGTGTTAGTTTTTGCTTGGATCATTGACATTCCTTGGGCATATGGTGTCTAAGGATAGGATTATGGTAGCCCCAGCAAAGATTGTTGCTATTCATTATTAGGCAAGACATGTACCTCCGATTGAGGTTCATAGCTCCATTGATTAGGCTGGTATTATAGAGGGTTTGTTGAGAGTTTTACTACTATTGCAACACCGATGACCAGATTTACTAGAAATGAGATTTCATTCCAATGACCCTTGAGTGTGAGTTGAGCATTTGAAAGTTTAAGATATTTCTCACTTCAGCTCCTATTTTCGTTCTTCCTATTCAGGGTGAGGGATTCACTGTATATTTTGATGCTTCTGGTGTTGGTTTGGATTGTGTGTTCTTAATGACTCTTCAGGTCATTTTCTATATTTTTAATTATCTTATATGTTTACATATTTACAATAGCTGGCCCAAGTGATTTATGCCATGCTAGAATTGACAGATTGGTTACTAGTCAATTTGTTTGTTGTTTTGAGCCAATTTCTTATTTTAAAGCCTTCACTAGTTCAAATTGGCTAATGTGCAAGAACCCTAGTTAAATGACCTCGTATCCCAATTCTGACTGTTCTAATTGCTCCGAAACATTGATTATTGGTTGGGTGGACCCTTGGTTTAGGTCCCAAGGCTCCTTAACATATTTTGGGTTATTGGTCAAAAGTTAAGAAACATGGAAAGTAGGTGTGGGACCTACTTTTATCAAAACAACCTTGGATTACACCAACTTTTTATCGAAATAATGTCGGATGGAAACTTTGACTGCGCCATTGAGTATGGAATTTGATAGGTAGAATAGTTTGTTTTCGTATACGAAGTTCTAGATGAATCTCGAGGGGTTGGTGGAGACTTAGAAGACTTCAAGTCTCAGTTGGTGTTGGTGCATTGCCTAAGAGATACCTTTGATCTCTTAAGCGATCTTCTAAACCCTTATAATTGTCGGTTTTGTTAAAGATGGTGTCACTTATTCCTATTACTTTCTAGTGATGGGCTACTGCATAAGTGAGTAATATGTTGTGTACTCGATAATGACATAGCTAGCTCGATATCATGTATGTGATCATGGGATTACGTAAGTTGTGTGCCAGACAAAAAGTATCTCTTAGGCGATTTGAAGTTTGCTTAAGCGATACCTGAATACCTAAAAAGTGTACAAATACCCCACTCATCCCATTTTTCACCATTTCTCATCAAATTCCAAGATATTGGAACCCTAAAATGTGGGAGTTCTTAGGAAAAGCAATTGTGGGTGATTGAAGAGCTTTAGCATTATTAATTTATGTGATTTTCCATCATATCAAAGGTGAGATTTTTGTTATTATTATGATTGATTCCTCCATACTCTTGCTGATATCCCTTAAAGCTTAATGACTCAATTACAGAACCAATATAGCTTAGAATCCACCTACTTTTAATAGTCAAGGTTTCTTAAGTATAGAGGGTGTTGTGTTGGTTTTGAAAATGTAATTTTGTTAAATTGGCTCCACATTGGATTTAAACATAATTTGGGCTCGAAGAATAATTGTGCAATATGGGTATCATATATCTAATTTTGATGAATAGATTGTGATTTTGATAGCATAGCACCATCGAAAGTTCTCAAAAGGGCAAATAAGGTATTTAGTAGATTCTTCAAGCTTTTTTCCACCGACTTGGTAGATTATCTTTACTTTTCAAAGATTAAGCTATTTTATATTATTATCATGATATCATACTTGATATGTGGGGGGACTTTGTTTTTTTATGTATTAATAAGAACATTTGTATAATTGGACTATTTAGGTTACCTTCATGCGTTAAACTTTGAGAAATTAGTGTACTTATTCTTCCTCTAGGTTAATTGGGTTTCTTGATTCATATTTTGGATAGAAATACGTTGATAGCCCCAGCTTGATGAAGTTTCCTTAGTTATTCATGGTGGGGTGGAATAGTACATACGTTCTTAAGTTAAGGGAAATTGTCTTGGTATCGATGGTTTAGTGTAGGATTACCTTAGTTGTTCATTTTTGGGTAGGATTACAATCTTAAAACTATTTATGGTTTACATGACATCTAGAAATACTATTAGACACCTTAGTTTAGTCCAGGGTGGAAATTTCCTAAGTATAATATTAGAGGATTAGAGTGGGTCAATCGGGCCCAAATTAGGACAAAACTAGTGACATATCATTGTAGGCTCATTTACATATGATATACTCATATTAATAGTTGCTTGACACTTGAAGAGGTCAAATTAAATTTATGAAGTATGTTAGTTAGATATGGGGGGATTGATGCTTATTTTGAATATCGCTAAGGATATTGCTCATATGCATGATTATGTATAGATTATATAAGTTTTGATAATTATATAACTTCTAGATATGCTTAATATTATGGACTATTGACATTCTTAATGATATAGATATGGGAGTGAATAGAAGATAAAGCTTATATAAATGATATGGCTTATAGATGTGACATTGCTTATAGATATGGTATGGCTTATGAATATGATATGGCATGTATACATGGTATTACTTATCGACATGATATAGCTTATAGATATAAGATGGCATATAGATGTTATAAGGCTTAAAAATATAATGTCTTATAAATATGAGAAGGTTTATAGATATGTTATAGCTTGTATATATGATATTACTTATATACATAATATGGCTTACATATACGATCGCTTCTAGATGTGATATAGATTATAGATATGAGAAGGAATATAAATATGATATTTCTTATAAAGATGATATAGCTTATATACACGATTCTCCTTATATAAATGTCTCATGGCTAATAGATATGATGTGACTTATAGATACAATTTACAGCTCATTGATATGATTGGTGGTTTATAGATACATTTATTGAAGTAACATATTAATATTACTAGGGACATATCGTATAGGATTGGTTATTGGCAAGACTTAATAGATGGTGTATAGGTAGAGTCTATTTTGTTATTTTATCGATATAGCTTAATGATATGGTTAGTTGAAACCATTTATAAATGTGAGTACTGATTCAAGTTTGATAATTGGTAATGACCTCAATAATATAAGTCCCAATTCAACTCTGATATTGTGAATTATGTGTGAGATAATATAGTTGGGATGGGTTTATGGTTATGGCATGTCAATTGGTGAATTATGGTTATTGAGTTATTCACCCTCCTTGATTTATACACAAAGATTATGGGGGTCTGTGTTGGGTTATTTAATTTTCAACACTTATTGTCTAATGGCGGCCAGTCTTGTTATTGGAATGGGATGATCTTTATGCTACTATGTTGTATGCATTTATTTGTCTATGCACCACGCTGATGGAGCTTATTTCTAGGTTTGCTCCTTTTATATAACATAACTTAATCTATCTTTTTCTTATCGTATTTATATCATAATTTCATTCTGTCAGGTGATGATACCTTCTTAGTAACCATGTTTTTGGTACTCATACTACACTTATGTAGCTTTTTGGAGCACATCTTAGGAATAGTTGCAGCTACTGATTTGATATTCGTGTAAAGTTGATTTTAATATTGGGTGAGCTATTGAAGTCGGAGTTACCCTTTTTCCTTCTATTTGTCTTTGTCTAGTATTTCATCTTTGAGATGAATTTTATTTGACTATTCAGTTCTCATATTTTATTATAGTAGCTCTTCTACCGGTATTACTGAGTCTTGGGATGCTAGTTATATTTTCATCTATCTATTAGACCTTTATGGTTGTATTATTGCTATTAAAGCATTTAATTGTTAAATTTTATATTTTAGACTTTTCTGTTTGCCTATTTCTATAAGCTCCGAGCCATCGTTTGGCTTACGTACTAGTAGGATTGAGTCTGTGCTATCATGACTCATAAATTAGGTCGTGACAAATTTGTATAAGAACCAGGTTTCACCAGTATTATTTCTACAAGAGAAAGTGTCTAGTACAGTCCTATGTATTAGATCGATAATATCTATTTCTTATCTTTTCATGCCTATAGGACATTCTTAGAAGTGTTTTTACTTCATTCTCTCAAATATGCTAAGAGTTTGAGTTTGTTTCTAAGGCATTCTATTGGTTTTACTTTTCCACAAATGTCTAGGACATGTGCTACCGCTGTACGAGATAAGATTCCTAAGACTGAGCCTAGAGATCTTGTCATTGTTTATGGATAAACTAGAGGTCATGGACAACCTTGAGATATGCACCCAACAAGGGCAAGGTTAGGGGGCTATGCCCAAACCTTATTTTGCCTATCAAGCAGAAAATTAATCCACCACAACCATGAACAGTCTAGGGACCAGCCTAGGATCCACTGGGATTTATTCCCTCTTTAGTTCTAAGGGATGCTTTGGTTCATATTTTAGAATTGGTTAGTGGTGCATTATCTCATGGTTTATAATCTATCGATTAATACTCTACAGTTTAGAGTGGTAGTGAGATAGGGGTGCAACCTATAGATATAGGTCTTAGAGTTGAGGTCTCTCCGATACTGATAGTTGCTTAAATAGTAGTTTTCTAGCTTGCTATGTCTAATAAGGATTAGGAGAAGTTGGGTAGATTCTTCGGATTGGCTTCATCAAGGTTTTCTTATGCTCGGAGCGATTATACAGATGAGTTCTTGATTGGTTCTGATGATAAGTTTTGTGATTTTGGCCTAGTTTAGAGTCGTGGTATGGATTACACTACTTTTTAGTTAGACTTGGTAGCTAGACAATGGTAGAGAGGTCATCTGGGTTATAAGCTAGCCAAATTTCCTCTTTTTAATCTACGTAGTTCTCTAAGATCTTCTTGGAGAAGTTCATGCCTCACAACATTTGGGTTAATTATAGAGATCTATTCTCATGGTTGGGGCACGACTCCATGATTATTGTGAAGTATAAGGCTTGACTTTATGAGTATGCTAGGCATTCTTATTCTATTTTTATTAATGAGTATGAGAAATTTTGTTGCTTTATTTTATTGAGACTTCCTCTTTGTAAGTCTATTAGAGTTTATTTATTATACGTAGGTCTTTTGCTGATGTTTTTGTTCATGCTCAATTTAAGGAGGAGGAGCATTATAAGTCCTAAGGGGGCAACGATAAGAGACCATGATATTAGGGTAAGTTTAGCTGGAGCCATAGTAGCTCCTATTTTAAAGATAGTGGTTCTTAAGAAAGGTACCTTCTACTTCAGCTATTTCAGCATCAGGGTTAGTCTAGTACACCCATTCATGTTGTACTTCAGATTACTGATGGAGGACTGTCTAGGTTTAGTGATCGTCATAGCCAAGTTCATGGTTAGCCTTTGAGTGGTTCATCTTCTGGCTATTCTAATCATGGTGGTTTTTTGGGTCAGTAGGATATTCTCGTTTCAGTCCAATACTCAGGGCATGTAATAGTTGTTGAGTTTTTGTTCGTTTCACAAAGGAGTGCTCCAGTCGGGGAGAGATTGTTCTTTCTGCTTAGAGTCTTCCACCTATCGGTGTACCCTTAGCTAGAGGTCACACACATATTTATAGTCGTGGTCCCCAAGGTGTTCGTGGAGGTTCTCAAGTAGGTAGCATAGGAGGTCAGTCAGGATCCCATTCAAGTGGAGGCCGTGGTCTCTTGGATGAATTACCTACTAGACCTGAGGCTGAGTCTTTGGTTGTTGTATTATAGGTATGATTTTTGTGTACCTTCAGTTATTTTTTTCTTTGATTTAATCGGGATGCACTTATTCTTATGTGTCTTCGTATTATGCTCTATGGTTAGAGTTATCATTGGATTCATTATCTATGCTATTATGAGTATCTACTTTGGTGTGTGATTCTTCAATAGTTGATTGGGTTCTTAGATCATTTGTTGTGATTATTTGAGATGTTAATATTTATGAAGATCTTATTATTTTAAACATGGTGGATTTTGATATTTTTGGGCATGGACTAGTTATCCTACTATTATACAGTCATAGATTATTTTGCCAAGAACCTTCTTATCGCCACGCCTAACAAACCCTCGATCGTATAGCAGGGAGTCATTAGCCACGAGCTGGTGGATATTATTTCATATATGTGTTCTAGGATTCATACTTCTAGGAGCTTCAAGTGTTATCTTGCTTATATTTGTAATGTTAGTGTAGGGAGTCTATCGCTTTACTTTGTTCTTGTAGTTTGTGGGTTTCTTCAAATTTTCCCTATCGATATGCCTGGCCTTCCTCCTAAACATATTATTTAGTTTTTTTTTATTGATCTTGATCCATACACCTAACCTATTTCTATGGACCTTACCCTGTAGATCCTACTGATCTTATGGATCAAAATTCATAGCTTCAGGATCGTCTTGGTTAGGGTTTTATTAGGACAATGTCTCCTTGGGGAGCTCCAATGCTATTTTTAAAGAAGAAAGATGGCTCCATGTGTATGTTTATGCATTATAGGTAGCTTAATTACGTAATGTGAAGAACTGATATCCGATGCCTCGCATTAGTGACTTGTTTGACAAACTTCAGGGAGCAGTTGTGTTCTCTAAGTTTTATTTGAGGTTCGATCACGATCAATTGTGCATTCAAGACGAAGATATCCTAAAGACAACCTTTACGACCCACTATGATCATTATTAGTTTATAGTGAAGTGAAACACCCCAGATTTTTAACCTTGGAACTTTTTTAACTTCGAACTCACTATCGCGATTATGACTTGACCATACGAGACGTATGGTGTTATGACAGGTTAGGTGACCCTAGTCATAAGGTGTTAAATTGGTGGTGGTTGGATTTTTTTCATGATAATTACTTGGTGATACGAGTCGGTAAGGGTAGTGATGAGTCATTAGGACAAAGCTTAAACAAATAAGTAACTTATTAGCTTGACTCTACTATCTCACTAGAAGCCGTGAGGATTGGTTACGAGTCACGAGGTAAAGTCTTAGGTTGTCCATTGTCTAACCCAATAGGGTATTGTGTTTGTTATTACTATACCCTATGTATCATTAGGTAAGTTTACAAGTTGGATCATAAAGTCGTAAGGTGTAACGTGTATGATGTCCAACTCACTATCTAGGATACGACTCAAGGCTGTGAGTCGTATGATGTGGTGACGAGTCAGTGTGTCAACTTGTAACCAAGGATGGCTTTTTACAGTTTTAAGCTGAGGTTATTTTGGACATTTCTAACATTAAGTCCCATTGATACAACAACATAAAACCTTCTGTGGGACATCATTAACATACTATTCTGAATAAGAAACTCACAAAATCTCTCTCAAAATCTCTATTCAAACTAAGGATAGGGATTCAAAGAAAGTGGTCATTTATGGTTGTAAGGGTGCGATCTCTTCCAAATTTCTTTGCGTTTCCGAAATGATACTCTTCCATTATTGTAAATTTTGTAAAAGTATATGATTTAAAGTATTATTCATGGAGCATTGATGTTGCGTTTTGAACTACGGGTTGAGGGTTTTTAATATAAATTCTTTAAATATTTCTTCCGTGATATTTATGAAACTATTGTGCTTTAACTGATGGTTGGTAAGTGCATGGGAATGGTAAGTGGAAATAGAGGTACAATGGAATCCCCAATTTGACTATTTTGGTAAGGAAATTGGTAGTTACCTCAAACCATTTTATTATGCATTATCACTTGGTTTGGCTTGTCTCCTAAAAATAATGCAAGGTATGAATGGTTAAACTGCTATGGATGGTTTGGAAAACCTTGTGGGGGCACACTGGAATCCTCCAAGCAAATAATTTATGAAAAACTTGAGGGGTATACGGAAATCCCCCAAGTGATTTTAATAATGGAGTTTGTGGGGTACATGAGAGTACCCCTAGTGTTGCCTTAATGACATTTCTTGTAAGCTATAGTCGGTACGATGATACCAGTTTTTAATTCCTTAATAATTGACTTTTGGAATTTGTGGTTTAGTTATGTGCTAAAAGTTTTAAATAGGCAATAATAAGGGTTGTGATAGCTAGCTATAAAGGTATGAGTCTGAAGGACGGACACAGGAAACTCACGTTTGCCGACATAAGGTTTGGTCATAATGGCCTTATGCTTGTGGGGTACATGAGAATCCCCGAAGTCTATATATCTAAATATGTATCATAGATGGTGAAGGGCACACGGGAATCCCCGACCATCTATTATATCTCTGGTTCATGCGACTACATACACTAAGGCCTGTTTAGGGGGTAACAATTGACCCATATAGCCCGTGGGTGGACTTATGGTGGTAAATCTACACAATCTTAGTTAAGATTTTAAAATGTATGCTAAACCATTTTACCTATCCCGGCATGGTATATATGAATAAAAGTGATTTGCATATAGTTATTTGAATTGGTTTGGAATTAATGGCATTATTTTATCTTTACCTCTGAGGTATATTCTAGCGTTCACTATTCTAACCATATTTGAGTGTTGTATCCCATGCGATGCAGGATCTGGCCATACTTTCAGTCCACCTACTTAGTGACTCATTAATTTAGGGACAACTTTTGATTCAGACTAAAGTGGTGTACTTCCATACTGCTGAAGACCTTATTTCATACTATGGACTTCTTTATATCATTTTTATCCCCTTTGTTTTTTTTTTTTGCAATTGTCGAGGCATGTCCTGACTGGATATACTTTGATTCTTGTTAGAGGCCTTATTGGACTACAATGGGCATGGGCGATGTTGGTATTAGTGTTAGAATTGGTATTGGTATTGGCAATGGTATTGGTATTAGGTGGTAAATTGGTTGTGGCTCTCGATTTTTATAATAGACTTATTATCATGTCTTTATATTAATATTGTCTTTATCCTAGAATTTTCCTGAGTTCTTGGCTTTTAGATGACATATGACTAGGGGTACTAACAGTATGATAGGGTACGGTTTGCGGGTATTAGTTATATGTTAACAAATGTGGTTAGTTACTTTATGTCAAAGGTACGAATGCATCATACTAGTCATTTGATAGGGTACTAGTAGTATGATGCCAATCGTATGTTTCCCTATAACTAACCTAGGGAAGTCTATTCAACCTAAGGTATGAATTTAGGGAACTAGTCATATCGTTCGGTACAAATTGGCCTTGGTGGTCGTATGATGGATAGTATTGTGGTCCAAGGAGAGGCCTAGGATATGAGATAAGGGTACCAATCATATCCTTGGGTATAGTTTTTTTTTTTGGGGGGGGGTGGGTTAGTCATACCCTCCTATCGGAGTTTTATACAGTTTAAGTTAGGGATAATTTGGACCTTTCCTATCTTAACCTCTTTAGGACCCATGACTTATAACACTCTTGGGATATTATTACACTATTATTTTAATGTTAAACACTTAGAAACTCTATCAAATTTTCTCAAGGATCTTGGGTCAAGGAAGGCTAGGGTTTCTTCAATAAGGTCTATTTAGGGCTTACAACGGTGGTTTCTCTCCGCCATCTTCATAATCTAAGGTATGTTACTCCTCCCTCATTATTAGTACAATCTAAAGTCATGTTTTATGTATGATTTTCATGGAAAAATTGTGGTATGCATTTTTGTTTTGAATATATGTTGGGGTTTTGGTTATAAATTATTTGGCTATGGTTTTCCCATTTTTAATTATGTTTTCCATCTTTTAATGGTGGTTTGAAGATATGGTTGCATAGGAATGTTAAGTGGTACTCGGTTTTGGTTTTGAACACTATATGTCCTCAATATGTTTGATAAAATGCGTATGAGAATATTTTTACTATATTGCTTAGCTTTCATTGAAAATTTTGCATAGTATAAAGAGGTAATGGAATCCTAACTGGTTTGGATGATTTTGAATGGTTAAATGGTAAGGTCTTTGTGGTCATGGTTATGGATTAATTGAATACACTTGTGGGGTACATGGGAATCCCTCAAGCAACTTAATAATGTAATATATCGGTATGTGGGAATCCCTTATTTAATGTGGATGGATAAGGACATTGCTTGCAAGCTATAGTTAGTATGACTATGCCACTACTTATAGCCTTGGTAAATAATAAGTCCAATTGGTGGTTTTTTTGTATGTTAATGGTTTTAATTGGGCAGTTATTGTGGGGTCTAATAGCTCACCGTGAAGGTGTGAGTCCAATGGACGGACACTGGAAACTCATGCTTACTAACATAACATTTGTTCTTGGAAACCATATATAATAGTTATGAGGTACACGAAAATACTCAAAGTTACATTTGTATGAATGTATCATTGAGAGCGAAGGTCACATAGGAATCCCCTACTACTATGTATCTCCGGTGTGTGCGTTTACATGCGTTAGGGCCCATTCAGGGGTAACACTGGACTAATATTGCACATGGGTGGTTCGAGGATATTTAAGCTACCCATACCTATGTTAATGGTCTTAAGTCATGTTAAACCCTATTTCCTTTCTCAGCGTGTCTATATATATAGGTATGTTTGTGTATACATTTGCTTATTTACTAGGTTTTAAAGGTTGGCATTATATTATCCTTATCCTGAGTGGATGCTAGCGTTCACCCACTAGCCCATCTTTGGGTATTTTATTCTTATGAGATGTAAGAACCGATCAATCTATTCCTCTTTCTCAGTGATTGAATTCGAGATCAGCTTATGCTGGATTGAAGTGGTAAGCTTTCATACTCCGAAAGGCTCCATTTCATGTCATTGATGTCCTTACATACTTTGTTCATTTTATAGACTATGTTTTCGGCTATGTTCTGGGGCATATCCCTATCGAATATTGTTTGTTCTTTATGTTAGAGGATTTGACAGACTATTATGGGTTTGTATCGGCAGTGTCCGTATTGGTACCAGTCTTGAAATTTCCATTGGTATTAGGGCTGACATCGGTGGACTATATTTTAATTATGATTAATCTATTTTTTGGATTATGTATATAAAAACATTGGTTAATTGTCTTGGTTACTTTGTTAGGTAGGTTTAGGAAGTAGACTTAACCCAAAATCAGTATATCCACAAATATGCTATCTTGTTAGATGTTTGGAATTCTTCTGACACAGGGTCTGTATTTTGAGGTTGGGTTGGGTGTCTAGGGTGGTCCTCGATCCTAGTTGGACTTTGGATGCCCATCACGATAAGGCCCCAATTTAGGTCATGTCAAGTTGGTATCAGAGATTTAGGTTCATGGTCAATTGGGAGTCCACAAGGCCGTGTCGAGTAGAGTCTCTTTTAAGGGTGTGTAGCCTGCCACACTCAAAAGAATTTAGGAATGCTTCTCTTTCATGTGTTCTATTTTAAATCTTGGAATCTAAATCCTTGAATCTTCTCTAATCTACATTTTTTGCTTTTCACATTGTAACGACCCAAAATCAAATCTCGAGGCGTCAGACGGTGCTTAGGGCTACAAGTAGCTCCAAGCTAACCCTTTGAGCCTATCACTTCTCATAATAACTCATTCAAGAAGTAATATACAAAACGGTGGCACTATCATATCAAATGAAAGGTAATAAGAAGGTAATACTCAGTACAAAAGACCACAATACTGGAAGTCTCAACAAAACCACACTCTGATAACTAGTCTGATAAAGCCTCTACTACTATATGAACTCAAGAGCCATTGGGACAGTTCCCCAACTGACTCAAACTGAACTGAAAGTAATAACATAAACACTCGAATACTGAAATGTTTGAAGATAGGTCCTCGAACCATGAGGACTCACCACTGTAGAAATGTAGATGGAGGTACTCAGGAATCACTGACGAGGCTGGGACTAAGAACCTGAACATACATTATAAGATAATATAGCACATAGACGTATATGTGGATCAACACTTGGGAATGTACTGAGTATATGGGGGTTTATGAATTTACAAAAAAAAATGTCAATACTTTTTAATCAAATCATATATGCAAATAGGAAAAGCTCACATGGCTTGAAGAAGTATAAAATGTAAAGCTCATAAATCATGTAGAATGAAGCATGTAACACAAATCTCGTGAGTCATTATACGTTGGATTTAAAATATGTGTTCTCCTCTTATTCTCATTACTCATAAGTTGAAAGAAGCTTTAAACAATACTTTTAACTCATGCATATAGCACATGGAGAGTAAAATTTCTTTATTGCTCAAGAATTTATAATTCTTTGGAACTCCAACACTTGGAACTCAAAATCATATTACTTTGGTTTAAAAACAAGTGATCAACTCGTGTTAGTACAAAAAACTAATTCCTTCTTTGGAAAATACTCAAAAGTAATTCGTTTACTTTAGAAAATATCTCATCTCAAAGCTTTAGGGAGAATATTCTATCTCAATGGGAAATACTTTAGCTTAGGGAGGTTCGCTTAACCGACACAAACCATGCGAGCTACACAGAGTACAACATCTTTTCCTCCTAAGGAATAAACCTCACATTGGGAAGAGGCATCATACTCTTACCAAGGAGTATAACCTTGACTCAGCGATCACTTATCTCGGCCTTGGGCCAAATCATCTCAGCCTCAGTCCCAAAATCTCAAACCTATGGTGGCATGTAGTTATGGGGTAAGAAACCATGGTAACTTACAGAACTCGGTGCTAAATACAACTCCTTTTAGTTTCTCTCGCTCATCTCATGAAATCCATTTTCAAAATAATTTCATGGTTCATAAGAACCCAACAATCAAATCTGTAATATCATGTGGTAGAGGGAATTTCAAAACTCCATGACCATTATCTCAAAACATTTCTCATTAATCTCAAAATACTCAAATCATGGGTTCTTATTCATTCAATTTCAAGTTAAAACTCATCATAATGCATAATAGATAGCACATAGATTCATAATTCGTGTAGAAATATAGAAGTTACAACAATTTTTCTCAAAATATCAAAACACTCATATACTTCAATTTCTAAAACATTGAAACTCTTGAATTCTCAAGGATTAAAATCATAGGGTATAAACCCAACTTCAATTTCTCAAGAAAACATGCAAAATCATGCTATTGACTTTCAATTCATGGGAAACATTAAGATATTGCAATCAATAACAATGGTGAAAAACCCTAATTCAATTTAATGTAAAATATCATAAGTTGCTGAAAATTGTAGTTTAAATAAGCCTTTGGGCACAACAGTGAATAGATTACCCATTTTAAAAACTCCACATACTTTAGATTATGAAATTGGATGAACAATCTTGCTTTAAACTCTTCTTCTTACTCTTGAGAGAAGGTTCTTGCATTCCCTGAACTTTCGGAATTCAAATCTCAAATTAATTTGTAGTATCTATGGTGAGTACTTGGATTTCCTGAAGAAGGGTTTTAGATTTGATCTTGATGGTGAAACACTAGCTCTCTTGTGTTTTGGATGATAAATGAAGCCATTTGCTTCGTTTGGAATATATCTGGTTGATAAAAGAGTGGAAAAGACAGAAAATCCCATTTTAAAATGAGTTAAAAATACAGAACGAGGGATGCGATGGTCAAAGCGATGGTCCGTCACTAGTCCTACGGTCCGTCAGATCGTCCATTGCACATTGGTAAAAAAAGGACACACTTCCTTGGTATGACGGTCAATGTGACGGTCCATCGGATCATCCATCTCATATTTGCTAGGATGAGACCACACTGCCACAGTGGCGATGTTCTCGGAGACGGTACATCATAACCTTGATGGTCCGTCATCCTAGCCGTCGCACTTAGGCTAGGAAGGGAGTTATCTCCTTGGTTACAATGATCCGAGTGATTGTCCATCGCAAACTCGATGGTCTGTCGGATCTTCTATCACACCTGGGTGATTCTGAAATTTCTCAGTAAAACGGACATAACTTCTCACCTTCATACCAGATTTGGATGAAATTGGTATCATTGAAAAGCTAATTCAATTCTTTACATGAAAATTCTATGTGGTTTAAACGCCAATCAATTAGGAAGTTGGTATCGTTGGTTTAAAAACCAATCACAATTCAATATGGTTTAAACACCAATCACTTGTGACGAAATTGGTATCGTTGGTATCATTGAAAATTCTATATGGTTTAAACACCAATCACTTGGGAAGTCACTTCTCAATCTTTTAGGGCTGGAATTACACATTACTTGACACACTCTAAGGCCCAGACTATGAGGGAACTTTGTGGGGTCATACAAGGACACACTGCCTCGATATGATGATCTCAGTGATGGTCTGTTGCAAACTCGACTGTCCATTGGATCGTCTGTCGCACATTGGCCAGGATGAGGCCATACTGCCTTAGCAGCAAAGTCTTAGTAATGGTCCATCGCAGTATTGATGGTACGTCATCCTGGACATCACACTTAGGCCAGAAAAGGGAGTTACTATCCTGTTTGTGATGGTCCATCGTACAATCGACGATCCGTTAACTTGTTCATCGCACCTTGGTGTTCCGACAACTCTAGGTAAAACGGCCATTACTTCCCACCCTGATGCCGGATTTGGATAAAATTTGTATTGTTAGAAAGTTATTTCAATTCTCTAGACTATAGGACGTCATTTTCAGGAAAATTCAACAAGATTAAGACACTAATCACATGGGAAGTCTCTTCTCAATCTTTTAAGGCCAGAATTACACTTCAATTGACATGCTCAAGGCTCAAACTACAAGGGAACTTTGCGGGGTCTTACAATATCTCCCCCTTGGAAACATTCATCCTCGAATGTTGGTAGATAGACTAGGAACATAGGAAAAACAGAGTACACATAGCTGAAGCAATTTGTTAAATGGGCTGAAAATCTCACTAAACTCTTGAATACCTCAGAAATTGCAAGAACTTATGCAAGAATATATATATATAGCAGAACTTTAGATTAGAAGGGATGAATTAAGGAAGAATAATACCATTAGATCGATCTGAAATCATGAAAAAGAGGTGCGGGTACCTTGCTCACATGTCTACTTCTGCCTACCAAGTAGTACCCTCAACTGACTGGTTCCGCCACAACACTTTGACCAAGGGAGCCTCTTTGATCCTCAGTCTATGGATCTGAAAATCTAGGATATCAATGGGAATCTCATCGAATGAAAGACTATTTTTAATATAAGCACTCTCTGAAGGATCTACCACAAAGGAATCACTAATATGCTTCATAAGCATGGAGACATCAAAAATAGGATGAACGACTGACAACTCCGCAGGTAACTCAACACAATAGGATATTTTCCCAACACAACTCAAAACTCTATATGGGCCAACATAAGAGGGACTAAGCTTTCCCTTTTTACCAAACCTCTTCACCCCTTTCATGGGTGAAATCTTCAAGTACATCAAATCATCCATTTCAAACTCAAGATCTCTTCTCCTCACATCGGCATATGACTTTTGACGACTCTAAGCTGTCTTTAACCTCTCTCTAATCAACTTAACTTTCTCCATTGCTTCAAACACTGCATCAGGCCCAATGACGGTAGCTTTACTCACTTTAAAAAAACCTATAGGTGATCTACATCTTCTACCATACAAGGCCTCAAATGGTGCCATCCTAATGCTAGCATGGTAACTATTGTTATAGGTGAACTCTATCAATGGCAAATGCTCATCCCAACTGCCTTTGAAATCAAGAGCATACACCCTCAATATGTCTTCCAGGGTCTGAATGGTCCTCTCACATGACCATTTGTCTGCGGATGAAAAGCAAAACTCAAAAGAACTTGGGTACCAAGACCCTGCTGTAATGCCTACAAAACTGAGAAGTAAATTCTGTACCCCTATCCGAAATAATAGATGAGGGAACTCCATGCAGCCTGACTAACTCTCAAATGTATAATCTAGCATAATCCTCAGCTGTATAAGATGTATGCACAGGAAAGAAGTGCGTGGAATTAGTCAGCTTGTCTAAAACAACCCAAATAGAATCATTATGATGACGCGAAAGAGGTAACCCGGTCACGAAGTCCATATTCACCACATCCCACTTCCAAGTGAGTATACCAAACTCTTGCATCACTCCACAAGCTGTTTGGTTCTCTACCTTAACCTATTGGCACATTTCACACTTTTCTACAAACTTAGCTATATCCTTCTTTATACCATTCCACCAATAAATTTCACATAAGTCGCGGTACATCTTAGTAGTGCCGGGATGAATAGAATACCATGCGCCATACGCTTCAGCCATAATCCTCTGCCTCAGATCATTAACACACGGAACGCATAATCTACCCTGCAATCTCAACACGCCATCTCTCCCTTGGGAGAAAACCTCTACCTTTTGGTCCTTAACTGCCTCCTTCATTCTTACCAAACTAGGATATCTATCTTGCTTCTCCTTAACTTTATAAAATAAAGAGGATTCAGAACTACTTTGCACCAAAGTACTTCCCTCAGCTGAATCAAGCAACATAACACCCAATCTATCCATAAAATGCACATCACAAGCTAACTCTTTCTTACCTTCCTCTGCATAAGCAACACTACCCATAAACAATCTGCTAGAAGCATCCGTCATTACATTAGCCTTGCCCGGGTGATACAATGGCCTTGCCTGGGTGATACAACACACTCATATCATTGTATTTTAACAACTCTAACAACCTCCTCTGCCTAAGATTCAACTCCATCTGAGTAAATACATACTTCAAGCTCTTATGATCAGTAAACACATCAACCTGAACACCATAAAGATAGTGTCTCCAGATTTTCAAAGCAAAGACCATAGTAGCTAACTCAAGATCATGGGTTGGGTAATTCTTCTCATGCGACTTTAACTATCTAGAGGCATAGGCTATAACCTTACCTCTTTGCATCAATACATACCCCAAATCAATTCTAGAGGCATCACAATAAACAAGAAAACCATCTAGACCATTTGGCAAAGTCAACACAGAGGCTAAAGTAAGTTGAGTCTTCAACTCCTGAAAAATCTTCTCAAAGGAATCTGACCACTGGAACTTAACCTTCTTTTGGGTAAACCGAGTCATGGGAGATGAAATAAAGACAAACCTTCAACAAAACAGTGGTAGTATCCCACTAGACCTAAGAAACTTCTAATGTCAGATGTAGATATAGGTCTAGGCCAATTTCTTATAGCTTCCATCTTTTGGGGATCAACCCTAGTACCTTCTACTAAAACAATATGACCCAAAAAGGCTATAGACCTTAGCAAAAATTCACATTTACTAAATTTTGTGAAAAACTGGTGACCTCTAAGATTTTGCAAGGCAATTCTAAGGTGATCCACATGATCATACTCAATACGGAGTAGTCAAGGATGTCATCTGTGAACACTATGATAAACATATCAATATATTGCTTGAACACTCAATTCATGAGGTTCATAAAAGCTGCTGGGGAATTGGTTAGCCCGAAAGACATGACTAGAAACTCAAAGTGACCATAGCATGTTTAGAAGGCTATCTTTGGAATATCATATTCCCTTACTTTAAGTTGATAATAGCCGGATCTAAGGTATATTTTTGAGAAATAACTTGCACCTTGCAACTGATCAAACAGGTCATCAATTCTCGAAAGAGGGTACTTATTTTTTATTGTGACCTTGTTAAGCTGACAATAGTCAATGCACATATGCAAAGAACCATCTTTCTTCCACAAGAATAAAATAGGTATACTGCAAGGAGAAATACTGGGCCTTATGAAACCTTTATCTAAAAGATCTTTGAGTTGTTCTTTAAACTCCTTAAGCTTAGTAGGTGCCATACGGTATGGAGAAATAAAACATGGATGAGTGTCGGGAAGAAGGTCAATCTCGAATACTATCTCTCTATCGGGAGGTACCTCTGGGAGATCTTCTAGGAAAATATCTGGAAACACATTTACAATATAGACTGACTGAATAGTTGGAGCCTCGGACTTAGTGTCTTTGACTCTAACTACGTGATAGATACAACCCTTGGATATTAGCTTTTTGTCTTTGAGATAGGAGATAAAATAACTCTTGGGAGATACCGAACTCCTCGACCACTCAAAAATTGGCTCATCAGGGAACTAAAACTTGACCACATGGGTACGACAGTCTTTAGATGCATATCAAGAATGAAGCCAATCCATACCCAGAATAAGGTCAAAATACACCATGTCAACTATATCGAATCAAGAAGTATGACTCTATGAAGAACAGTAACAGGACAATAGTTATACACTTTTTTAGCAATAACTGACTCCCCTACTGGTGTGGAGATTAGGAAAGGCTCAGGAATCTTTTTGGGACTCATTTTGAAATTCACAGTCAGAAGTTGGGTCATATAGAAGAGACTTGACCCAGGGTCCAACAACACATAAATATCAAGACAAAAGATGCAGAGCATACCAGTAACAACATTGGGAGAGTCCTCCTGCTCCTGAAGAGATGGTAAGGCATAGAATTTATTCTGGCACTGACCGCCAGCAGTGCTAGATGAAGCACCCTGAGCAAGGGTAGGACAGGGTACAGGAGCTAGTGCACTAGTAGCCTGTGCCTGAGGTAGGGCATCTCTGTTCCCCTATATAGCATGAGGACAATCTCTATGTCTGTGGTCCTACTTGCCAAGACAAAGCTAGCCCCTCAAATCTACTAAATACTCCCCGGGATGATCCCTACCATACTTATCACAAGGAGGATCACGGGGCCTATTACCAATACTATTCTGTGACCTAGACATAAAAGACCTACTCTCTTACTTCTATCTACCTCTAGGCACGAGAGCACTAGCTAATGAAAGCAATGGAATAGACAGACGTCTCTGAAATTGAGGGCGTTTTCCTTCATGGAACCTAGGCTGACTATACTCATGCTGCTCAGATCTAGCCCTCTTGTTATCCCTCACTCTATCTCTCACTCAACTATTATCTACCTTTATCTATTATGCATATGTCATCAACCTAGATAGATCCATATCCTTATGCAGTATTATTTTCCTACACTCTTTTAGCAATAAACCAAAAATGCCTATCACGAACTTGCTGATACTATCTCGTGTGTCAAAAATCAAATCAGGAGCATACTTGGCCAACTAGTTGAACTTCAAGTACTACTCCTTAATAGTCATGGAGCACTGCCTTAAGTTCATAAACTATTTAATCTTTTCTTCCTTCATCTCAAGTGGAAAAAACTTGGCCAAGAATGCATCTTGGAATACCTTCCAAGTTATAGGAGAAGCATCCTCACCTCTACCCTTCCTCCATGATACAACCCAGTCATAAGTTATGTCCATTAACCTATAAGAAGCAAACTCAACACTTTCTTCCTAGAGAAATATGCATTACCTGTGTGATCTTTCTCACCTCCTTAAGGTACACCTTTCGGTCCTCACCTATCTTGGACCTAAAAAACTCTGGCAGATTCATCCACATGAAATAACAGATCCTACAAGTAGCTACATCACCTCCCTACTAGTTTTCAACTGTAGCCTGGTCATTAACCCAAACATTAGTGGTGACTACTTGTGGTAATTCCTAAAAGGTAGCCCAAAACTCAGTATGATACATAGTCTCATTTAAAGTATCAACAGATGGGGGTTGCTCATCTTCATTTCTGCAGACATTCGCCCATTTGAAAGGCATTTTCTAAAATAGGAGAGCACAAATTATTAGATGATTAGGACAACTGCAGGAATAATGGAATATTAAAAGAAGGAAAAAACTTTTTTTCAAAAACATTTATAGCCTCATGCCCATAGATGTGGCATGATACACACTGATGATCTAGACTCTACTCATAGCGACTTGTCATACTCCCTAGGAATCCTTTAAAACCTTAGGCTTTGATACCAATTTTGTAACGACCCAAAATAACCTCCCGAGATATCACACAATGCTTAGGGATACAAGTAGCCCCAAGATAACCCTTTAAGCCTATCACCTCTCATAATAACTCATTCAAGAAGGAACATACAAAACACTTGCACTGTCATATCAAAATAAAAGGAATTACAAAGGTAATACTCAGTCAAAACGACCACAATACTGGAAATCTCAACACAACCACAGTTTGATAAATAGTCTAACAAAGCAGCTACTACTCTATGAACTCGAGAGTCATTGGGATAGGTCTCCAACTGACTCAAATTGAACTAAAAGTAATAACATAAACACTCAAATACTGAAATGTCTAAGGATATGTCCTTGAACCATGAGGACTCATCACTGTTGAAATATAGATGAATGTACTCGAGAATCGCTGATAAGGATGGGACTGAGCACCTGAACCAACATTATAAGATAATGTAGAACATAGACTTATATGTGGATCAACACTTTAGAATGTACTGAGTATATGGGGGTGTATGCATTTACATAAAACAATATCAATACTTTTTAATAAAATTAACACGCAAATAGGAATTACTCATATGGCTTGAATAAGTCTAAAATGTGAAGTTCATAAATCATGTAAACTGAAGAATGTAACACAAATCTCATGAGTCATTATTCATAGGATAAAGGAAGCTTTAAACAATACTTTCAAGTCATGCATATATCTCATGGAGAGTAAAGCTTCTTTATTGCTCAATAACTTATAAATCTTTTGAACTCAGATACTTGGAACTCGAAATCATATGACTTTGGTTTAAAAACTGATAATCAACTCTTATTAGTAGAGAAAAATACTTCCTTCTGTCGAAAATACTCAAAAGCAATTCATTCACTTTAGAAAATATCTCATCTCAAAGCTTAAGGAAAAATATTCTATCTTAATGGGAAATAGTTTAACTTACCTAGGTTCTCTTAACTAACATAAACCAAGCGAGCTACATAAAGTCCAATGTCTTTTCCTCCTAAGAAAGAAACCTCACATTGGGGATAGCAGTCATACTCTTGCCAAGGAGTATAATCTAGACTTAGTGATCACTTATCTCCATCTAGGGCCCAATCATCTCAGCCTCAGGCCCAAAATCTTAAACATATAGTGGCATGTAGTTTTGGGGTAAAAAACCATGGTAACTTACCCAACTCGGTGATAAATACTACTACCTTTAGTTTATCTCCCTCGTCTCATGGAAATCAACTTTCAAAAATAATCTCATGGTTCATAAGAATCCAATAATCAAATTTGTAATCTCATGTGGTAGAGGGAATTTCGAAACTCTATAACCATTGGATCAAAACATTTCTCATTAATCTCAAAATACTCAAATCATGCGTACTTATAGTACAATAGTTCATAAAATTGCAAGTTTCAAGTAGGGCTTAATGACCCATAATTTAATCTTGAATTAAAAATTATTATAATGCATAATAGATAGCATATAGATTCATAATTCATGTAGAAATATAGAAGTTGCAGCAATTTGTCTCAAAATATCAACATACTTATATACTCCTATATTTAGAACATTAAAAAATTTTCAAGAAGTAGCAACAGAGCGTATCAACCCAACTTTAATTTCTTAACAGAACATGCAAAATCATGCTATTTGACTTTCAATTCATGGGAAACATCAATGTATTGCAATCAATAACAATGGGTGAAAACTCTAATTCAATCTCATGTAAAATCTCATGGATTGGAGAAAATTATAGTTTAAATAAGCCTTTTGGGAACAAGGGTGAAAGGATTACCCTTGTTCAAATTCCTACATACCTTAGATTATGAAATTTGATTAAAAGCCTCACTTCAAACTCTTCTTCTTACTCTTGAGAGAGGGTTCTTGTAACCCCTTTAACTTGGGGGACTTAAATCTCAACTCAATTTATAGAATCTATGGTGAGTTCTTGGATTTCTTGGAAAAGGGTTTTAGATTTGATCTTGAGAGAGAAACCCTAGTTCTCTAATGATCTTGATGATGAATGAAGTTATTTTCTTTATTTTTAATATACCTGGTTGATATAAGAGTGGAATGACCGAAGAGTCCCTTTGAAAAATGACTTAAATTGCTGAACAGGGGCTGTGACAGTCCGTTGCTAGCTTGACGGTCCTTTGGATCGTTCGTCGTACATTGGTCAGATAAAGAACACACTGCCTCGGTATTACAATCTCAGCGATGGTCCGTCATAAACTCGATGGTCCGTCGGATCATCCATCGCATGTTGTCAAGGATGAGGCCACACTGCCTTAGTGGCGATGGTCTCAGTAATGATCCATCGCAGTTTTGATGGTCCGTCATCCTGGACATCACACTTGGGCAAGAAAAGGGAGTTACTGCCTTGGTTTTAATGGTTTGGGCGATAGTCCATCGTACACTAGACAGTCCATCAACCTATTTGTCACACCTGGGTGGTTTTGAAAATTCTAGTTAAAATATCCATAACTTTCCAAGTCTATACCAAATTTGGATGAAATTGTTATAGTTGGAAAGGTATTTCAATTCTCTATACTATAAGAAGTCATTTTTAGCAAAATTTAATAAGATTGAAACACTAATAACTTGGGAAGTCTCTTCTCAATCTTTTAGGGCCGGAATTACACTTCACTTGACACGCTCAAGGCTCAAACTATAAGGAAACTTTGCGGGGTCTTACACAGAACATGCCTCAATAATCTGATGTTCATGAAAACTTGCCTTTCCCAACTAGGGATGATGTTTATGGGACATGCTTGACCCATGGGATCCATACTTTGTATAAGGGTCAAATCCATGATTTTCTTAGAGTTCCACCTATTTCCTTTCGTCCTCTTCATGAAGATGTGACAAATGTAGAGTTATGTTAGCTGATTCATATCATTACTCAGTTGGTAGATTCTCAGGATGAGCGTGGTGTATCTGTTATTCCATCTTCTAAGGCTACAAGGTGTTGGCAAGTTCATGAGGATGAGCCCTCAAACTTTTACTAGTGTTAAGGTGGAGTAGGATCCTACGGATTTTTTGGATGAGATAGAAAAGATATTTTTGGGTAATGCATGCCACGAATATTGAAGGGGTGGAGTTTCCTACCTACCATCTAAAGGATGTGGCAGTCCAATGCTCTGGGGAATGGGAAAGGGCAAGGGGTAATGGACATCTCAAGTTTGATCGGTACTGGAGACCACCCCCATTACCCAACCCAACCTCAAGCCTCCTTCGCTAAGTTAGCTGAATTTTTAAAATATAACAATATAGTGGAACAACTTACATGATTACTTTAGGATATAATCACAACTGTGATCAGCCCAACTGATGGGTGGTGATTTTACCACTTATTTCCACTCAATATTCATGCACATTACCTTGTTTTGAATGAATAAGTAAGAAATAATTATAATTAAATGTACTAATATCCACTGTTTTCAAGAATTAGAGATGAGATAATTGAAAGATATGGATCAGAGACTAAAATAATCAAAAAGTGAGTAAGACAACGCAGTTGAAGAACTGGAGCAAAAGGACCTTAGTTATCACAATTGTTTCATTTGGCGACCATATATAATACTTTGGGGGTACATGGGAATCCTCTAAGTTTCACTTGTATATATGTATCATGGAGACAGGAGGGTACATAAGAATTCCCTTCTCTTGTGGTATCTCCAATTTGTATGGCTATACGCACCGAGGTTAATTCAGCGAGTAAAACTGGATCCATTAGCACATGGGTTATTTTAGGATAGTTAAACTATGCATACGCATGTTAATTATTTTAAGGCATGCTAAACCCAGTTCCCTTTCCCATATAAATATATATATATATATGTATGGTTATGTGTGCATATGGTAGTTTATTTGGTTTTAAAGGTTTGCATTATTTTATTCCTATTCTGTGTGCATACTAGCATTGACCTGATTACTCATCTTTGGGAATTATATCCTTATGCAATGCAGGAATCAACCATTCTACTTCTTTTGCCGTTATCATAGTCAGGATCATATTTTGTTGGATTGAAGTGGTGAGCTTCCATATTTTTGAAGGCACCATTTCATGCCATGGATGTCCTTACATACTTTTGTCAAATTATAGACTATGGTTTTTGCTATGGTCGGGGGATGTCCCGATCAGATATTGGTTTACTTTTAGTTATAGGATTTATGGGACTACTATGGGTCGGTATGGGCAGTGTCAGTATTGGTGTCAGCCTTGGCATTAGGATAGGTATTGAGGCTCACATTGGTGTACTATATTTGATTTATGATTGTTCTATTTTATTTTGCATTATATTTACAAATACATTGGATTATTGTCTTAGTTTTATTGGTTATTGGAAAGATTTACTTGGTTAGGTTAGTTTGGGAAGTAGACTTATCCCAAAGTCACTATATCCACAAATACGCAATCTTGTTATATGTTTAAAATTTATCTAACTCAGGGTGTATGTTTGGAGGTTAAATGGGGTATTGAGGGTGGTCCTCAGTCGTAGTTTGACTTTGAATAACCATCATGACAAGGACTCTATCAAGTCGTGTCATTATGACAGTTTATAATTTAGGTATTTGGGTGGTCGTCGGTCCTTGTTGGACTAAAGGCACTCGACACGACTAGGCCCTGGTTTGGGTTATGTCAAATAGGTATTAGAGCCAGGTTCATGGTTAATTAAGTGTCCACAAAGCCATGTCGAGTAGAGTATTTTTTAAGGGTTAGTGCCCCACACTCATAAAAGTGAGGCTACAAGGAATTTAGGAATAATTCTTTTTTTGTGTTCTATTTTAAGGCTGTAGAGTCTATGGTCAAGAAATATTCTCTAATTCCCTCTTGTTCACTTTTCAGATCATGCTACCCAGATGATTTGAAACTCATAGAAACTCATTTGTCCTACCCGAGAACAACATTGATGGAACACATCTAGCTTATGGGGCCTAAACCCAGTCTAGGGGTCTATTTCCTAATTGACCTTCTGGAGTCCCACCGGTCCTTCTTGAGTTCCTCAGGCTGACGTGACAATTAATGAGTTTTGTTAGTGTATTCATATGTTATCTTAGTTGGTTGCTTCTTAGTCTGAGCGTGGTACTTCGGTTACTCCATTTTTTGAGGCCACAATGGTTAGGCAGTTAATTATATTGAACCTTCTGACCATTACATGAGTTACGTTCAAAGATGTTCCTCAAAGATTTTATGGTGAGATGAAAAAGATATTTCTTGTGATGCATGCCACTAATTAAGAGGTCTTGGACTTTCTACCAATTGAAAGATGTGGCTTATCAGTGGTAAAAAGAATGGGACGACTAAATGGGTGACGATGCTGAGTCAGCCCTGTGGGATGACTTTTCTAATGCTTTCCTAGATTGCTTCTATCCCCATGAGCTGAGGGAGGCAAAGGCAAATGAGATTATTAACCTGAAGAAAGGAAAGATATCAGTCAAGAAGTATGCCTTAAAGTTTCACCAGTTATCTCAGTATGATCTGGAGTTGGTTTCTATCATGAAGGCTAGAATGAGGAAGTTAGCTTCCAAGGTTGTCTCGAGACTTGATTTTGGAGAGAAAGGCTGCCTTGTTAAACAAGGATATGGATATCTCCAGGCTGACTTTGTATATGCAGCAGGTTAAGAAAGAGAAGAAAAAGAAGGTTGTGATAGGGGAGAGGTAGAGGAAAAAGTTTAGGTTTTTTTAGCATGATAAATGTCAATAGTAGAGTTATGGGAATGCTGGATGGTGGTCCAAAAAGAACTGAGGAAATTTTGGGTCTCACTCAACGTCTATTGCAACCTACCTAAAGATGTTTGGTGATAAACATTTTTAGAGTGGCAAAAATTATAGGGCACAGAGTGCCTAATGTTAAGCTAGTGGGTCCCAATTAGATCCATCATATCCTCCTTGCAAGTACTATAGTCGATTACATAGGGGTTTCTTTGATGAGCTAAGGTACAAGTGCTTTAACTGTGGTCGACTAGGGCATATGATTAGAAACTTTTCAGTGGACAAGGTTTCATCTGGGTAAATAATGTTCTGGTTGCATCTTTTTATGCTCTGGCACAAAAGAATGCACCATCTGGCTCCAACACTGGTCAGAACTGAATTTATGCTTTGACTACCCGGCAGAAGTCTGAGGCATCACCTGATGTCATTACTGGTTTGTTGAAACTCTTTTCCCATGTTGTGTACTGTTTACATGATCTGAGGTCTATTCATTCTTATGTGACCCCATTTGTGTCTATGCATTTTGACTTTTGTCCCGAGTATATTTTAGACCCTTTTTTTGTTTCTACCCTGGTAGGTGACTGTGATTTCTATAAAAGTCTATAAGGGTTGTGTTGTATATGTTGGTGGTCAGGAGACTTTGTTGGATCTGTTTGAATTAGACATGGTTGATTTCGATGCCATATTGGGGATAGATTGGTTGAACTCATGCTATGTTTCTCTATACTGATAGACACATAAGGTTATCCTTAATTTTCATAATGAGTCATTTATTATGTGGATGGTGGTTCCCTATATTCTATGGGAAGGTTCATATCTTATCCTAGAGATGAAGGATTAAACTCCAAGGAGTGTCTTTACCATCTTGTTCTGGTTAAAGATTCTAACTCAGAGGGTCCTTGTATATCTTCTGTCTCAGTGGTGAATGAATTTCCTGAAGTTTTCCCTGATGACCTTCCTAGTATCTCTCCCTATAGGGAGATTGATTTTGAGACTAATCTTATTATGGACTCTCATCTTATTCCTATTCCTTCGTATAGAATGGCTACAGCTGAGTTAAAGAAGTAATTAAAGAAACTTTTATCCAAGGGTTTCATCTGTTCGAGTATATCTCTTTGGGGTGCAATGGTATATTTCACACATAAAATGGATAGGTACCATTTGTTGTGTACTTATTACCATTGATTGAATAAGGTGATACTAAAAAGTAAATACCCTCTTCCAAGGATATATAATTTATTTGATCAGCTTCAGCGTGCAAAGTTCTTATGTAAGATTGATCTTTGATCAAGATCTCACCAGTTAATGATTTTGGAGGAAGATATCCCTAATACTTCCTTCCACACCCGATATAGACATTTTGAGTTCCTTGATATATTTTTGGGGTTGACTAAAGCCCCAACGATATTCATAGACTTGATGAATAGGCTTTTTCATATGTTTTTTGATTTGTTCATTATTGTTTTCATAGATGATATTTTGGTATGCTTGTAGATTGAGGGGGAACACGTTGACCACCTCCGTATTGTGTTAAAGTCCCTAAAGGAGAAACAGTTGTATGCCAAATATTTGAAATGTAAATTTTAGTTGAATGCTGTCACTTTTTTGGGCCATGTTATATCTAGTAAAGGGATCAAAGTGGATCTGCAGAAAGTTGAAGTGGTTAAGAAGTCTCCTAGACCCATGAATCCTACCGATATTAAGAGTTTCTTGGGTTTGGATGGTTCCTACCGGATATTCATGGAGATTTTTTTGACTATAGATGCCCCATTGACAAACTCAGAAGAAGGAAAAGTTCTTGTGGTTCGATGTTTGTGAGGATAGTTTTGAGATGCTGAAGGATAAGATGACTTTGGATCTAGTCTTGACCTTGCCTAAAGGAACTGGTGATTTTTTGATCTATTATGATGTTTCCCATGTGGGGCTCAATTACATTTTTATGTAGCATTGCAAAGTGATAACTTATGTCTGCAGATAGTTGAAGGTATATGATAAGAATTGTCTGATGCATGACTTAGAATTATTGGTTGTGTTGTTCACATTGATAATCTAGCGTCACTAACTATCTAGAGTACATTTGGATATCTTTCCAATTCATAAGAGCCTACATTATGTGTTCACTCAGAAGGATCTAAATCTCATGAAAAAAAGATGGCTTGAGCTGCTCAAAGATTATGACATGAGCCTTCATTATAATCTAGGTAAAGCTAACATGGTTGTTGATGTTCTTAGAAAGTTATCCATGGAGATTCTAGCTCATATGGATAAGAATAAGAGATAATTGGTGATAGGTATTCACCATTTATCTAACCTTGAAGTTCTCCTCTTGTACTCAGAAATTAGTGATGTGATTATTTAGGAAATGGTAAAGTCATCTCTTGGTACTGAGGTGAAAGAGTAGCAAGTGTTAGATACTATATTGGTCCGACTCAAGGGTGATGTAGATGGGGAAAAAGTGATTACCTCTGAGGATAGTGGTGATGGTACCTTGCGGTACCAAGGGAAATTGTGTGTCCTCGATCTAGATGGGTTTCGAGAGAGGATCTTAGTCAAGGCACATGATTCACGTAACGCCATTCATCACAGTTTAATAAAAATTTATCATTATGTTAAGGAGATATATTGGTGGAACAATATGAAGCATGATGTATCTGGTTTTATGGCAAAGCGCCAAGTGTGTTAGCAAGAGAAATTTAAGCACTTCAGGCCTAGAGGATTACATCATGAAATTGAGTTTGCTTTCCCGAAGTTGGAAATGATCAATATGGATTTTGTTTTCTGTCTTCCTTGGTCTCAGAATTAGGTTGATTCTATTTGGGTTATCATAGATAAGATGACTAAGTCTGCTCATTTATTTCCAGTAAGGTCAAACTTCTCGATGGAGTATTATGCCATGTTGTTTATTGAGGAAATTGTGAAGTTGAATGGGCACCTATTTCTATAGTGTCTGATCGTGGTGCTAAGTCCTTATCACACTTTTGGTGCTTCTTTTAGAAAGGTTTGGGGACTAAGTTGATTATTAGTACGGATTTCCACCCCTAGTTCGATTGGCAAGAGGAAAATACTATTCAGACATTAGAGGATATGCTTTGAGCTTGTGTGATTGACTATGGGGTAGTTGGGTTTAACACTTACCTCTTATAAGGTTTGGTTATAATAATAGCTACAACTTTAGCATTTGGATTGATCCGTTTAAGGCATTGCATTGAAAGAGGTTTAGGTCTCCTATAGGGTGGTTCAAGGTTTGTGAGGTCGAGATTTTTCACCCGAATTTTACTGACCAAGATATGGAAAAGGTAAAGGTGATTCAGGATAGGTTCAAAGCTTCCCAAAGTTGCTAAAAATTCCTATGTAGATGTGAGGCATAGGAATATAAAGTAAGAGGTTAAGATAGGGTGTTCTTAATGTTATCTCCCATGAAGGGGGTAATATGGTTTGCGAAGAAAGGAAAACTCAATCCATGGTATGTCAGCCTGTACTTGTTCTCGATGAGGGTTGGCAATGTTGAATATGAAATGGAGTTGACCTGTAGTTTGAGTTCTACTCAGACGGTGATCCAATTGTCTATGTTAAGGAAGTGTGTGGGCAATCCATCACAGATTATGACTATTAATGATATTGGTATTTCAATTCCTTGTCTTACTAGGACTTCCCTATTAAAATCTTAAATCGACAAGTTCATCCATTTCAAACGAAGGACCTAGCTTTAGTAAAGGTTCTATGGAGGAACCACAATGTTGAAGAGGTTACTTGGGAAGATGAAGATGTCATGAATCCAAGTATCCATTCATGTTTTACGCTTTAAAAGATCATACGTAAGGTATGTGTTAGTTATAACATCTTTGTTTTCTAACTTAGTTAAGGGTAAGAGTAGAGATGTTTGAGGTTTAATCGCGATACTCAATACCTTGTCCCATAATTTTAGGAAGAATGATCAAAGCGGGGGAGAATAGAAACACCCCAAATTCTAGCCCATGGAAATTTCTTGAGCTGTGAGCTCACTGCCGTGATTATGAATTTGCCTTACAAGTTGTATGGTGTCTTGATGGATAAGATGAGCCTAGTTATATGATGTTCAGTGGGGCGTATTTGGGTCTTTTATCTTGTTTATGACATGGTCTTATTAGTTATTGAGGGTGGTGATGAGTCCTTAGGACAAACCTTACACAAATCAATAACTTAGTGGCTTATGTCTATTTTGAGTACGAGTTGCTAACTAGGAGCCATGAGGATAGGTTATGATTTGTGAGGTGAAGTCATAGGTTGTGAAGTGAGAGACCCACTTAGCTATTGTGTTTATTATGACTAGACCCTATGATTCGTTGGGTCACGTTATCAGTGGGATCATAGAGTTATAAGGTGGATAATTTATGGGTGTCCAATTCATTGTCTAATATAAAACTCAAGTCTATGAGTTGTATGATGTGGTGATGAGTCAATAGGTCGACTCGTAACCAAAGATAATTTTTAAAGCATTTAAAAGGATCGTATTCTAGGCATTTCCCACTTTTGTCCATTTGAATCCATGAATTAAAACATTTCTTCACATTATTCCCATTAAAACACTCAAATTCTCTCTCAAACTCACTATTGAAAGTAAGGCTAGGGTTTCAAAGAAAGTGGTCTTCTAGGGTTCTAAGGGTGCAATTTCTTTAAAATTTGTTTTTATTTCAGGCATGGTACTCTTTCCTCACTGTTAGTTTTGTAAAAGTATGTGAATTAATGTATTATTCATGGAGTATAGATGTTGGGTTTTGAGCTATGGGTTGAGGGTTTTAATATAAATTGTTTAAACGTTTCTTCCTGGATATTTTTAAAACTATTATGCTTAAATAGATACTTGGTAAATGCATTAGGGTGTATGGGAATGGTGGATGGAAATAGGGGTATAATGAAATCCCCAAATTTATTGTTTTGGTTTGGAAATTGATAATAAACTCAACCCATTTTGTATTAATGATTTTGGTTTATTAGTTATAACTTAGCTTAGCTTGCCTATTGAGATTAATGCATGGTATGAATGTTTAAATGGTTACCGATGGTTTTATAAAATCTTTTGTGGTACACTAGAATCAACCAAGAAAATAATTTACAAAACCTTGTGGGATACACGGGAATCCCCCAAGTTATTTTAATAATAGGGTTTGTGGGGTACATGTGAATCCCTCAAGTGTTAGCTTAATTACATTTCTTGCAAGATATAGTTGGTATGAGCATACCACTGTATAATGCCTTAATAATTGATTCCTAGAATTTGTTGTTTAGTTATGTGGTAAATGTTTTAGTTGGACAATAATGGGGGTTGTGATAGCTAGCCGTGAATGTGTGACTCTGAAGGACGGAGACTTGAAACTCATGTTTCCCTATATGAGAGTTGGTCTTAGTGGCCTTATACATGAGGGGTACATGCGAATACCCTAAGTCTATACATGTATATATGTATCATGAATGGAAAAAGGTATACAGGAATCCCCGATCTTCTATGATATCTCTAATTTGTGCGGCTACATACACCAGGGCCCGTTCCGGGGATAACATTAGACTTATATAGCCCATGGGTGGACATATAATTGTCAAGCACACAATCCAGGTTTATGTTTTAAAATATATGCTAAACTTTGTTCCCTATCCCAACTCTGTATATATGTGTACATGTGATTAAATGTGGTTATTTGACTTGGTTTTGAATTTTTGGCATTATTTATCTTTACCCCTAAGTTACTATCTTACGTTGATATTGCCAACCATCTTCAGGCATTATATCTCCATACGATGCAGGAACTGACCATACTTTCACTCCTGCTCAGTGACTTGGTGATTCTAGGACAACTTTTGAGTTATAATAAAAGGGTGAGCTTTCATACTCCAAAAGACCCCATTTCATGCTATAAACTTCTTTATATTTTTTTATCTCATTGGTTTTGGTTTTAGATATGGTCAGGGGCATGCCCCAACTAGATATATTTTTATTCTGGTTAGAGGCTTTGTTGGACACCTATGGGCATGGGCGGTGTTGGTAAGTGTTAGCCTTGGTATTGATATTTGAATTGGTATTGGTATTGGATGCTTAATTAGTTGTGGCTTTCAGTTTTGATTATAGACTTATTATCATGTCATTATATTGATATTATCTTATCTTGTTATAACTTTAGAATTTATCCGACTTGGGGTCTAGGGCAACTAATGCTTTAGGTATTGAGTGTGGTCTCTGGTCTTAGTTGAACTTTATATACCCGACCTGACTAGTCCTTGGTTTTTCTAATATCATGATATCTTTTGGATTGACTAACTCCCTAACCGCGTTTATTGATTTGAGGAAATGCCTGCTCAGGCCATATTTCAATTCTTTTGTGATTGTGTTCATCGATGACATCCATATATATTCAATGCGTAAGTAGGAGTATATGAAGTGTTTGAGAATTGTGCTCTAGATTTTTGAAAGATCATATGATTTTTGCCATGTTCTCTAAGAGTTAGTTTTGTCTTGAATTGGTGACACTCTTTAGGCATATGGTGTCTATGGATGGATTATGGTAGACCTGGAGTAGATTGAGGTTATTCCATAATGAGCCAGGCCTATATCTCTGACTAAGGTTCATAGCTTCATTGGTTTGGCATGTCATTATAAGATATTCTTTGAGAGGTTCGCTACCAGTGCGGTGACAATAACAAGATTAACTTAGAAGGAGGTTCTTTTCCGATGATCTGAGGAATGTGTATCAAGCATTTATAAGCACAAGAGATTTCTCACTTCAACTCTTATCTTGGATCTTTCTATTTAGGGTGAGAGATTCACCATGCATTATAATGGTTTTGGTGTTGGTTTAGGTTTTGTGTTGGTGCAGTAAGGTTGTGTTATTGTTTATGCTTTGAGGCAGCACGCAATTGTGGTACTTATTATTTTAAGTTGGCAGTGGTAGTTTTTGCGATTAAAATTCTAAAGCATTATCTTAATGGTGTGCATTGTGAGATATTCACAGATTATCGTAGTCTTCAACATCTTATAACCTAAAGAGAACTTAATCTTAGGTAGCATAGATGGATATAGTTTCTTATGTATTATGATATCTCTAACTTGTATCATTCGAACAAGGTAAATGTCGTAGCGGACGCCTTGAGCTAGAAGGACATAAGTATAGGTATCTTTGCTTATATTTTCTTTTCTTAGAGGTTGTTGGCCTGGGATATTCAGTACTTAGCCAACTTGATGGTGTAACTTGATATTTCTTACCCATGAAAGATCCTTACTAGTATTAAGGAGAGATCCTCTTCATTTGATCAGAGTCAGGATCGCTAGTTTGAGGATAAAAGGATTTGCATCCTCAGTTATCTGGTGTTTAGTGGCGTGTCCAAGAGGTCTATCATAGATTCTAAGGGTTCCTTGACATTTGATAGTCATATTTGTGTTTCGTGAGATGATGACCTGATTCAGTAGATTTTACATAAGGCTCTCAACTCTATATATTCTATTCACCTAGTACATAAAACATGTATAAAAATTTTTGACAAAATTATTGGTAGACTGGTATGAGATAGATGAGGAAAACTTTGTTGCTTGTTTCCTATGTATTCAGTAGGTAAAATTCAAGCATTAGTGACCTGTTGGTTTGATTAAGAGATTTCCTATTCTTGAGTGAAAATGGGAGTGGATTACTATGGTCGTTTTTAATGGGTTGCCTCATACTTCCTGTGGTTCCGTTAGTATCTGTGTCATTGTTGATCTTTTGATGAAGTTAGAACATTTCATTCATATTCAGATGTGTTTTAGGGACAAAAGTTTTGCTCGTAGTCCATTTTCGTAGTGTGCCTATTACTATCATTTCAGACAAAGGGTTCAGTATTTACTCCCAGCTTTTGGAGAGCTTTCAATTATGAGTTAGGTACTCATATGGATCTCAGTACAACCGTTAATCCACAGACCAATGGATAGATGAAGTATACTATTCATGTTCTCCAGGATATGTCTCGAGCCTATATTATGTATATTGAAGGTTAGTGGAATAACACATAGACTTGGTGGAGTTCACATATACTAATAGTTACAATTCTTTGAGGCTTTATATGTAAAAATATGTCATTCTCTAATTATATGGTTTGAGACTTCTGAGATTAGACCCCATGGTACTGACTTGCTTTAGGATTCGTTGGATAGAGTAAGGGTGATTTAGGATATGTTTAGGTATCTTGTAGTACTGAAGCACACATACAAGTGTACGTGATCCACTCAAGTAATATAGTCACCTCAAAGATAGGCAAGTCGATCCCACAGGGACTAGTGTTAAGCAACTATCTAAGACTAGTTAACCATTTAACATTAGACTAGTGAAAACGTAACCATAAGAGTTTGAAAGTTGTAACATAAACTAAAACAATGAGGTATATTAAAGGTTTTGAACACTTAGGGGAGAAACCAATGGTTATGGCCTTATGAACAATCATACTACGCTATACAACTTTGTTAGTTAGGTTAAATATTATGGTTGTTGGTTCACGGTGTCGGTACTATTACTAAGAGCTTTCAAATCATAATCAATTATGTAACTTTAACCCATAAAAATATTGTTTAGTGGGGATGTGAGAACTAAGTAAAATGCATCCATATTACATACCATACTTGAACCAAATAGGGAACTTCGGTATATTCCTATCCTAAATACAAAGCATAGAATAATTCAACTGTGGTTACAATCCTATTTTATCTATCCCTCGCTCTATCCTGGCATTCCAAATTTTGAGATCATGATAGAAGCAAGCATATATTTAAAGGGTAGTAAATCCTTAAAATAGTGATAACAAGGATAAACAAACAACCAACAATGATAAATAATGAAAACTAAGTCAATAAACAAATGACTTAGCATATTCTTTGCCTTAACCCCATAAAAGGGTGTTTAGACACTCATAGACATATACGTATTAAGAATTGATGAATACATGTTAAAAAACATAAAGAAAATAATATTAAGAAATAAAATCCTATGTTCCACCTTCTTTACCGTGTCTCCAAGCCCTAAGGGAGTCAAACATTGTAACACCCCAATTTTTTTGAACTGGAATGCTACACGGTGCTCATGACCCCAAAGGACCACAAGCAAACCCATGATTGATATTTGTACCTGTACACTGCATAACATATCATAAAATGCTGAAACATAAACATCAAAGGCCATAAGGTTCTAACTGAATAAACGTCTAATAACAAAATATCTAAAAAAGGTATAACAATACCAAAACAAGTCATAAATACTGAAAATAATGAGATCTGAATATCTAATCTGACATCTAGTCTGAAAGCCTCTAACTGAACTCAATAAGGATTTGAAGGAACATGTCGCCAACTAACTCCATCTAGCAACTGAATACTAAATGTAGAAATAATCATATCCCCCTCGAATGAGAAGGAATCACTGCAAACTCTGAACACTGGAATTCTACTACTGATCTGGAGCTCGTGCCTCTGAACCTATGGTGTAACATAACAGAAAGAATTACAGCGGAATGCGTCAGTACGTCTGAATGTACTGAGTATATGAGTAAGGTAGGCTAAATGCGAAGGGTTATATGTAAGAACAATGTTGACTAATATGAACTAGAGAATACATACATGCATACATAAATTTAACTGAACTCGTGGAGATACTGACTACTAAGTCTTAATACTGACAACATGAGTGTACTAATACTGATATACTGAATAGATGAATGACTATTTTTGACAGTTCAAATTATGAAGAACTGGTCTGTTAACTGTGTCTGATAGTCCGAAAGATTACTACTGATATCACGAATTCTGATAATTGATATGACTGATACATAAGTTCAAAAAATTGTTATAACTAATATAACTGTGATGATCGACCAAACCGATGTAATTGATACTGAGCGACTGTATCTGACAGTCTAAGTTCTAATAGAACTGTCTGAGTTCTATTTTATAGGAGTAAGTGAATTTGAGATCAGTCCTATCTAGCGGGTGATCTTTAAATCCGATGATTCTGATATTGTTTAACTATAGTTGAGATTAGTCTTGTCTAACGGGTTATCTTGAAGTCTATTAATAATGAGATGGATTGATTGTCTCTAACAGTACTGAATCTGTACTACTGAACTGAGTTGACTGTATCTAACAGTCCTGAAGCAGTAACTGAAACTATGGGATATGTTCATCTAACCACCATGCCCCAAGCTTAGATGAGTAGGGTTCAATCTCTGCCCTGACTGGAAGGGTGTCAGTACCGCACCACTAGTAAAGACATCTGTTATGTAGTCAGGCCTAATCTATTGGGTGACTCCTGGGATTAGTCCTATACAAATAAATGTGCTAACGGGTGGCCCCTGAGTATGTCAGTCTTATCTAACGGTTGACATATCGTACCTATGCTGGCTACATAATTTTGGAACTTAGAGATTGCTTCTAGGGATCTCAGTCATATTATAGTAGGTGAGCCCCCATCCTTAGATTCACACTGTGCTGAATCCTACTCCCATCTGAAAGACACTGAAATGAATAACTAGACTGAACTAAATAACTTAACTGAACTAATTTGCTAAACTGATACTGAATAACTGAACTAAAAATAGTGTTATTGTTTGGCGAAGCTAAAACTGAGTTTACTGGATTCTGATGATGGATGGAATATAATAAGTTTTGAAGACTGATTAAGAGTACTGAAGTTATTGAGATTTACTATGATTACTGAGGCTACTGAGCACTGAGATTACTGTATGTATTGAACTACTGAGATTACTGAATTTTCCTGAGTCACATGACTGACTGATTTCTATAGAACATGTCTTGACTGAGAGTATCATTAAAATATGACATGGCTCTAGGCACATAGCTGTATTTTTTGGGTACAAGTACCCCTAGGACTCGATGGAAGGAAACTGACACACATGACTGACTTGATCATAAGAATAGAGTCCATAATACACATTATCATAAATAAGGGATTTCATATTAAGCATGGTTGTCAAAAATGTATTTCATGCAAGGGAATTCCATACAATATATATATACTTGCATAGCTTTCAATATCATGCTCATTACATATTACAACCACAATCCATAATATCATCACTTAGGAAATTTCATGAAGTACATGGGTATTCTACATCTTGAACATGAGTGGGTTTTGCAAGTAAGCATAGCATAATTCCATAAGACTAGTTCATGAGTAATCCAACAGTGTTCACAAGACACATTCTCAACATAGATGATATTGAATCGTAGAGGCCTATTATGAATCCTTCCCTTAGTCACAATTTAGCTATAATGCATGATTTCTAGTCTCTTAGGTATATTATCAAATACGTTACATGCACAACTTAGGCATAGGTATAAATTATACAATTTCTCATCACAAATAATCAAACTTACATTTGTTCAACTCATATGATGTCATAGATTCATAATGACACATAAAGATTCTATCATGGCATCATTCAACACATGAACATGATCAAAAATCAATTCATAACATAAAACCCCTAATATATAGTTTTAGAAAAGTGTTCTTGAACTTCATGGATGAAAGGAGTCCGTGAATGAACACACGCGTACCTTAGAAAGGAAACCTTGATGAATTGCTAGAAAGTTCTTACGTTGCGAAACTTAATTCTTGATTATCTTGGAAAAAGGCTTGAATCTTGTTTTTGAGAGATTAGTTTGATGGAAACCCAAATATTGTGGTTGAGAGCGTAAGAGTGGGTTTTTTAGATGCTTAACTGAATAAAAATGGGGAAAATTACGCTTCTTTAGGGTTATAAGTCGTGGGACGTGAAGGGAAAAGATCAAAATACCCTTATAAAATAAATTTTCAGTTGCTGAAAATAATAGCTGACAACATTTGTGAAAAGGCATTAAGAGTGTGGTAAGCCATCAAAAATTTCATCACGTAGGAGTTGAAATTGATGGTTTCTTCCTAATTCTGGCGGCCTTCGTGGTAGGGCGTCTCCAATATGCTAAGCTACCACGAATGTCGTCACTTAGGTGCTAGTTTCTGCCTAAGGCTTACGACCTTCATGGTAGGGCATCACAAATGTGGTAAATTACATTGAATTTTGTCAAACAGGAGTTGGATTCTGCCTAAGGATGGAAACCTTTGTGGTAGGGCATCACAAATGTATTAAGCTACCACGAATGTCGTCACACTATTTCCAGTCTGACATGCTGGAGTAAAATAGGAATAACTCTTTGCTCCGATATCGAATTTATGTGAAATTTGTATCGTTGAAAATATAATTCAATTATCTATCTATTGATTGGTCATGAGCTCAAAAATTCCAAATATAATGAGAGATATTCTCATTTAAAATTAACTATACGAATATCCTTCTCAAGAATTTAATCGGTAAGGAATGTTTTGATTCATCTGATAGCTGGGAGTTATTTGAAGCCTTAATATACATCTAACTTACTCATAAAACTATAAAAGAACCATGATTTACTTTGCATGAGCTTCATACATGGCTCTAAATTTGGTTTGGATTTTTTGAGGTATTATAATATCTCCCCCTTGGAGAAAAGATAAAATGATGCATATATAGCATGAATGACTGATCGTGATTTCATGGATGACATGAATGAAATTGAGCATATCATATTGTACATACATATCTGAGCATAGGTAGCTGATTTATGAATGTAGGACTGAGTGTTCCGATAAACTGAGTTTCTCAACTGAGAATGCATATCTGATGCTTAACTAATAAGTTGAATCCATGCATATCTGATGCATGATTATATGACTGACATGATACGTGATGCATGACTGAAAGTACTGATAAGCAGACCACACATATCTGATGCATGAATACATGACTGAACTAACTTGTGAATATGCGACTGAAAATGTAATGGTAAAGGCACTAAGATTGAACTGAAACATGAGAACATGACTAATTCTGCTATGTGACATATGGACTGAATATCATGAATTGAACTAAATCTCTGAATACTTGACTTACATCTGAGGTCCTACTCAAAAGTAAACTTATGAGTACCATCTATTCTAGAGTGAATTCGTTATACAAAGAGAAATTGAAGGATCTAAGGCATGAGAGCGTTAAGAGAAAATGGGGTATCTCCCCCTTTGGACGCTGTGTCCCTCTAAGAACGCTAACCTTATAGAGATACTAGGTGACGCACAGGGCATCTATGAACTAGATCATAACTAAACTTTAGGAGTCTAAAACTAATGAATGATGCATGAGATAAACTAAACTTGCAACTACTAGGAGGTTCTACCTTGAAATTGTTACATTCTCTGAGGTTTTTGATAACATGAATATATGCAAGGATGAGAAAACAAGCTATAAAATATCTAACTACTCGATTACTAAACTGACTTGCTGGCTTTACTAGCTAACTCATATGGAAACATATGCTTGAATGAGAGAAAGAGATCTAACAATGCATACTATGAACATGAATGACTTGTAACTACCCTAATCTAAGTCAGGGGAACTTTTTGGATTAGGACGGGTCTGGAGTGCATAAAGTCTATTCTTACACTAACCATTATTGGTACCTTGCTGACACAACTCATTACCCCTCTGTGCTAGAACTCAACACTCTCAATACTGTGGCCTAGCTTGCCACACCCAAAGCATACATCACTTCCTGCCATACATGAACCTAGATGATTCTTACCACACTCTTCGTAAAGCAGATAAGTAAGACCTCTATTTTTACTACCCTGGGACTCAGATCCTGGTGCTCTATCATAACGGTCATTTCTGGACTTAGGTGCTGGTACAGTAGCTAAGGATAGAGCCAGGACTGAAAATTTTTGACTATGCTAAGAACGGTTACCACCCTTTGACTTAGGCTGAGCAAAGCTGAAACTACCTGTCCTTGCTCTCTTACTCTGTCTCTCTTTCATCCTAATCTTTTGCTCTTCTATCTGCTGAGCATGTGTCATAAATCTAGCTAAAGTCAGATCACTATTCAATATGACAGATCTGCACTCGTTTACCACACTATCATTTACCCCTGACATGAACTTACTAATCTTAGCTCTATTGTCTGCAACAACATAAGGGGCATATCTGGCTAATTAAGTAAACTTGAGAGAATACTCCTTTACCATCATACTGCCCTACCTGAGTTTGATAAAATCTAGCACCTTAGCTTCTCTAAGCTCTAGCGGATAGAATATATCAAGAAAAGTAGAGGCAAACTCCTCCCACTCTATAGGGCCTGTATCATCTAACCTTTCTGACTTCTTCTGCTTGTACCAAGTATGAGCGACATGCTGTAATTGTTATATGGCTAACGCAGCACTTTGAACAGTAGTAACACCCATAATATGTGTCACCTTCTTAAACTAATCTAGGAATTCCTGCGGGTCCTCATCTGACTTAGACCATGTGAAGAAAGGAGAATTTATTTGGGTGAATTCCCGAATTCTAGTTGTAGTTGAATTGGCCAGTAGGTTGGCCTGAATGATAATTGGTCATTCATTTTGGGTAGCGACTGACTGAGCAAGAGTGGTAAATGCGGCCCTGAACTCCATATGAGAAACATGATCTCCCAAAGTTTCTTCGGGCTGAGGGGCTGACTGATTCCCATTTCTTCTTTTAGGAGGCATGTATATAGAAGAAAGGGAGAAGTGGATTAGATAGAGATTATGCTACCTAGAATTACATGAATACTGAAAGAAGGGAAACTATTAATTAAATATCTTATAGCCTCCTACACATAGGTGTGGTGTACAACACACGCATGTACAAAACTCTACTAGCTGTGGCTTTAAGACTTCCTAGGACTTTATTGAACCTTAGGCTCTGATACCAAGTTTGTAACAACTCAATTTTTCTAAACTAAAATGCTTCACGAAGCTCATAACCCCAAAAGGCCACAAGCTAACCCATGAATGATATCTGTACCTGTATACTGCATAATATATCATAAAACGCGGAAAGATGAACATCAAAGGCCATAAGGTTAGAACGGAATAAACGTCTAATAACAAAATGTCTGAAAAATGTATAACAATACAAAAACAAGTCATAAATACTGAAACTAATGAGATCTGAATATCTAACTTGACATCTTGTTTAAAATCCTCTAACTGAACTGAATAACGAGTCAAAGAATCATGTCTCCAACTAAATCCATCTAGTAATTGAATAGTAAATGTAGCAATAATCATTGATCTCATGACTAAGAAGGACTCACTACAAACTCTGAACACTAGAATGTTATTGCTGATCTAGAGCTCGTGCCTCTGAACCTATGGTGTAACATAAGAGAAAGCACTATAGCGTAGATATGTCAGTACGTCTGAATGTACTGAGTATACGAGTGAGGTAGACTAAATTTGAAGGGTTATATGCATGAACAATACTAACTAATATAAACGTGAAAATACATACATGCATACATAACTGTAACTGAACTCCTGGAGATACTGACTACTAAGTATGAATACTGACAACATAAGTGTACTAATACTGAGATACTGAATAGATGAACAACTATTTCTGACAGTTCGAATTATGAAGAACTGGTCTGGTTGACTGTGTGTGACAGTCCTGAAGCTGCATACTAATATCATGAAGTATGATAATTGATATCACTGATACATGAGTTCAAAAAACTAATATGACTGATATAACTGTGATGATCGGCCTAACCAATGTAACTGATACTGAGCGACTATATCTGACATTCTAAGTTCTGATGGAACTATCTTAGTTCTATTTTATATGGAGTAACATAATTTTAGATCAGTCCTATCTAGCGGGTGATATTTAAATCTGATGATTCTAATACTATGTAACTATAGTTGAGATTAGTACTGGCTAATGGGTGATCTTGAAGTCTATTTATAATGATAAGGATTTATTTTCTCTAGCAGTACTGAATTTTTACTACTGAACTGAGTTGATTGTATCTGATAGTCCTGAATCTATAACTGAAACTATTGGATGTGTTCATCTAACTGACATGCCCCAAGCTAAGCTAACTGGGGTCTAATCTCTGCCCTGACTCGAACGGTGTCAGTACCGCGCCACTAGTAAAGCCATCTACTATGGTGTAAGTCCTAATCTAGAGGGTGACTTCTGGGATCAGTCTTATACATATAAATGAGCTAACAGGTGACCCTTGAGTATGTCAGTCCTATCTAATGGGTGACATCTCGTACCTACACTGGCTACATAGTTCTGGAACTTAGGGATTGCTTCTTGGGATCTCAGTCCTATTCTAGCAGGTGAGCCCCAATCCTTAGGTTCGCTTGGTATTGAATTCTACTCCCATCTAAAAGACACTGAACTGAATAACTGGACTGAACTAAATAACTTAATTGAACTAATTTGCTGAACTGATACTGATTAACTAAACTGAAAATAGTGGTATTGTATAGCAAAGCTAAAACTGAGTTTACTGGATTCTGATGACAGATGGAATATAATGAGTTCTGAGGACTGATTAAGAATACTGAAGTTACTGAGATTTACTGTGATTACTGAGGCTACTGAGCACTGAGATTACAGAGAACACTAAACTACTGAGATTACTGAATTTTCCTGAGTCGCGTCACTGACTGATTTCACTAGATCATGGATTGACTAAGAGTATCGAGAAAACATGACATGGCTCTAGGCACAAAACTATATTATTTGGGTACAAGTACCCCAGGACTCGATGGAAGGCAACTGACACACATGACTAACTTGATCATAAGAGTAGAGTCCATAATCTATAATATCATAAATAAGAGATTTCATATTAAGCATGGTTCTCCACAATCTATTTCATGGAAAGGAAATCCATACAACATTTATATACTTGCATAGCTTTCAATATCATGCTCAGTACATATTGCAACCATAATCCATAATATCATAACTTGGGGAATTTCATGAAGTCCATGGGTATTCTACAGTTTGTACATGAGTTAGTTTTGTAAGTAAGCATAGCATGATTCCGTAAGACTAGCTCATGAGTAATCCAACAGTGTTCACAAGACACATTATCAACATGGATGACTTTGAATCATAGAGGCCTATCATGAATCCTTCCCTTAGTTCACAATTTAGCTATAATTCATGATTTCTAGTCTCTTAGGTATTTTATCAAACACCTTACATGCAATACATAGGCATAGGTGTAAATCATACAATTAATCATCATAAATAATCAAACTTACATGTTTTCAACTCATATGATGTCATAGATTTATAAAGACACATAAAGATTCTATCTTGGCATCATTCAACACATAAACCTGATTAACAATCCATTAATAACATGAAAACCATAATATATAGTTTTAGAAAAGTGTTCTTGAACTTCATGGATGAAAGGAGTCCATGAAAGAACACACGATACCTTAGAAAGGAAACCTTGATGATTTGCTGTTGATTTCTTGGATTGGGAAACTTAATTCTTGATTATCTTGGAAAAAGGCTTAAATCTTGCTCTTGAGAGATGAATTTGATGGAAACCCTAATCTTGTGGTTGAGAGTGTAAGAGAGGGTTTTTGAGATTCTTAACTGAAGAAAAATGGGAAAAATTATGCCTCTGTATGGTTATAAGTCGTAGGAAGTGTAGGGAAAAGACCAAAATACCCTTATGAAATAAATTCCCAATTGCTGAAAATAATAGCTAATGACATTTCTGACACGGCATCAAGAGTGTGGTAAGCCATCAAAAATGTCATCACACAGGAGCTAATATTGATGGTTTCTACCTAAGTCTGACGACCTTCATGGTAGGGCGTCACAAATGTAGTAAGCTACCTTTGTGGTAGGGCATCACAAATGTGGTAAGATACCATGAATGTCATCATGTAGGAGCTAGATTCTGCCTAAGGCTGACGACCTTCGTGGTAGGGCGTCACAAATGTGGTAAGCTACCACGAATGTCGTCACATTGTTTCCAGCCTGACATGCCAGAGTAAAATAGGAATAAATCTTTGCTCCAATATCGGATTTATGAAAAATCAGTATTGTTGAAAAGCTAATTCAATTATCTATCTATTGATAGGTCATGAGCTCAAAAAATCCACGTATAATGATAGATATGATAGTTTGAAATTGACTAAACCAATATACTTCTCAAGAATTCAATCGGTAAGGAATGTTTTGAATCTTCCAATACCTGGGAGCTATTTGAAGCCTTAATATACATCTAACTTACTCATAAAACTATAAAAGAACCATGGTGGACTATGCATGAGCTTGGTACATGGCTCTAATTTTTGTTTGGGTTTTTTGGGGTATTACAAACGTCCGTATATAGGAATTTTAAGGTCTTATTAATTGTAGAACAAGATTTGCCGCTTTTGACACCGGGGTTCCATCCTCAATTCATCCAAAGAAGTTCCATGCCCGTATTCATATGCATAGGGTTCTTGGCATGCCATGAATTCCAAAAATTTTAAATTTGCAGAATGCTTGTCCTATGCATTTGTCCCTTTATTCCAAGATTTAGGATGGTATTTATTCTTTATTTTCAACTTTTAAATCAACTATATATCATATTGATCAACACATACAGCTTCCTACAACATCAAACACAATAATTTAGTGACCAAAACACCATAGAATCAAAGATGATGAACTAGAAATGAACATAGCTGAATGAACTTTAACTTCATATTTAACTCAAAATAATTATGAACACACCTTTAACATTACAAATAAATAATTTAGAAATTGATGTTTTTTTTTATAGCCAACCACTCATTAGGAATGCAAGAAGTCCTCTAAACAAGGCCAACCAAGCACAGACAATGACACTTAGGTTCATCAATCCACCTAAGATCACCACTCAACACTTAAGCCTTGTTCGTCCTTGAACCACTCTTGAATCTAAGCATCATAAACAAGAGAGACTCCAACATTACTACTATAAGTAAGACATAAACGATAGCAATAACATAAATACACACATTAAAAGTTTGACATATAATCATGTTATATACAATTGAATACTAAAGAATATTACTTCAAAACATGCTAACCTCAAGAACTGACTCACCAAAAAGGCAAACTCATGTATATTAGTCAATCACAAAGATTATACAAGTCAAAAACTATCATCAAACATGTTCTCCCACCATAAGAGTGTTACCCATAATGACTCATAGAGATACAATTGTCACATCAATGGGTAAGATAATCAAATTACGGAATCTCTCATGAAAATTCACAATTTACATAAGATGAATCGTAAGCTTGCCCACAGTGTAGTACTCTACTAATGTTAGAATGTTTAGCCTAAGGAACAAGAAGGACTTTGAGAGTTGTAATGTAGGATAAGGGATAGGTAGGAACTATTTTGGCCATTAATAGTGATTATCTTCCCTTAGAATTTTAAGAAATCACACAAACATTAAGATCAATCCCTAAATAACCAAACTACAACCTATACCTTCATATTTTCTTTTGCCTTGCCTCATCTCATTAAGAAAGTCTAAAAGAGATTTATTCATTAACTAATTATTAAATTTAGGCACAATTATTTCTTTCCTTTTTAGTGCACAACTCCCAACCACAATATATTATTTTTTCACACCAACAACTACTATTTTTGGGCTTCAAATTCATATTTTCTTCTTTAATTTTATCCTCCTTAACATTATTAATTTTTCAAATAAAGTGCTCAAGAGCTTTAGTTTAATTTAAAGTCAATCAAAGAAGGGGAGCATACTATATATGAGGGTACCAAAGAATATAAGATAATGGCTCTACATGGCTAACTAAGATTATGCACAAGGGTAGATCAAAGAGGGTATGAAGCATGGCTATCAAAGAAATTCCTAATCATCTCCTAAACCGACACTCTTTATTTTGCTTTGCAGACACACCAGGTAAATCTAAACATCAAACAAAAATGGAATACACAAAAACCTCACATCATACATTGTACATGCTCAATTAATGTTGGCATATTATAAACTCTAAACCAAAAATCACATGAATTCAACATTATTCCAACAACGTTCAAGAGTATTATTCATGAGCATAAGTGTCTCAAAGGTACTAATATAGCACAATCAACATAGTTTATTAAAACCAATATAATATACATCATGCAATCGAACAATGCACTGACAAAAACATATCACTTTCATAATACAAATAGTGTCAAATTTACTCCTAAAAATAAAAAAGGATACTGGGTTTAAAGAGTGCACCCATGCAAAATAATTGAAAAAAGAAAAACCATGAGGTGGGTAAAGTATGAACCTAAAAAATTGACCCAAATAAAATAAAACTAAAAAGTAAAATATTTTTGTAATGTTTAAAATTTAACCCCAAATAGACTAAGAAAATAACTAAATATTAAAATCCAACAAAATCAGTTCACCCAAAACCATGGGAATTTCCTACCCAAAACATAAAAACTTACTTTGTCCAATAAATGAACTTAAAAGTAGAGATATAAATACTTCTTGAGTCCTATAGGACTAGATAGTAGTATCTTCAAAAATCATGAGTGTTTGAAGACCCCATACTCAGTATTTTCCATGATCCTTTGCTCATGTCTCTGGTAGTTAGACTTCCCATCAACTTATGACTCCAGAACACAAAAACTATTTAAAATCTAAAAATATGAAAAATAAATTACCCACCTTTACTTGGGTTCCATCCTGAGAAGCACCTAATTTAGTGTTATGGGAAGACTCATATCACAGCTGTACTACTTTCCATCTCATTTTTTCCAACATGGAGGTCATCTTCTCACTCTTTTTTGACCTCTTGAATGTGTACGTTTAACGTCAACATTATTCTTAACAACAAATTATTTAGGCTCCAACTCAATTAGAATGTTCAAAGAGGTCTTTGGTGGTGGATCCACCACCACAAGATCATCCACCTACATCACCATAATCATTCAGAGATATTTGTAATAGGAAGGTAGATGAAGTGTTATGTAGACTTTGAACACCACCTCCACATCATCTAATCTAATTTTTAGAGTACCCTCTATCACATCTTTTAATGTTATTCTTGTATTTAAAAATAGACGTCCCAATATGATTGACACCCTATAGTCTGCACCATAATCCAAAACAATAAAGCCAGTAAGGATAATAAACATACAACCTTAATGAGAATATCCTCAATAATTTCTTTGGGATGGACTTAGTTTTTTTCTGCTATCAGGAACAGCATATACCATGACCTTATATTCACAAACCGAAGAGTATTGGATACTGACAAGGGAATCTATTTTATTCTTACCCTCAAATCACAAAGCATGGACCTCCTCGATATCATAAATTTTTATGGGGAAGTTTATACTCCCTGGATCCTTTAACTTCTTAGGCATACTTTTTATCACCACAGAGTTGCACTCCACAGTCAGTGTTACTGTCTCAACATCCTTCATCTTAACTATGTTAGACACCCAGTCCTTCATGTACTTGGGCATTCCCTGGAAAACATCTATAAATTAAGGTTAAGGTGAAGTTCTATGAAAGTGTCAAAGAAATTCTTGAAGAAAATATCCTTATGGAACCTTTCTAGCCTCTACATAAATAGTCGTGGTTTCCTTTCAAGTGCACTCTCAGCAATTTTACATTTAGTTACTTAAACTTCTACAAGTTTTCAGCATCTTTACTTGTAACCTATTGTGGAATTAACTATGCCTGTACCTTTTGAATTTTCTGCGGAGGCCTTTGATTTAGATCTTTACCATTCCTCAAGGTAATTTCCATGACTAGTTTTGGATGTTGTGTATCATTTGGTAATCTACCTTAAGGCCTACTATTCTATGTTTGAGCCAGTTGTCCCAACTACTACTCCAACTTTTGTTAACCCAATTTCAGATTTTTTATTTTAGTTGTCATTTCTTCTTGCTTTTCCAAGATCTTATTCAATATTATTGAACTGCTTGTTGTGCTGCGATTGGAACTTGTTTTTCTGATTATTTCCCTAAGAATAATTGGGTGAAGTCTGACACTTTTGAATATTGGAATTTGCATAAGTTTTCTTATGTGCATTGCCCATAAAATTTATGAATTTTGTATTTGCACCACATAGGTTTATAGAGTGGACACTATTTTCAAAAATCTCACACCAATCTAGGTTTTGATGCACAATATTCACTTGAATTAAATATTGGTTCAAGCCTTATTTGATGAATTGAGTAAACATTTAATTTTGTATAGCTAACAATTGGGCAGCTAAGGCTACGATACTATCACATTCATGATATTTTCAGCCTTTTACCCTAAACTTATGGATATTTCACCATGCCAGTCAGGATTTCCTTGAGCAATGCGGTTCAACAAAGTATTGAGCTCATCAGATGTTTTCTTTATTGATTGACCACTTTCAGCTGAATCTAGCAAAATTTTTGGGTTACTATCAAGAGCTTCAACAAAGGTGTGAGCTAATATATCTTGGTAATATAGATTGCCCCGAAGAAAAGATTTGAACCTATTCCTAGAATGATATAGGTTCTCATTGTGTTTCTACTTGAAGCTTAAAATTTCACTATATAATCTTGTAGTCTATCTATATGGGATAAAGAGAATGAGGAATTCCTAGCCTAAGTCATACTATACTGTGACGGAACTTACTGGCTATGTATTTAACCACTTCTTTACTTACTTCAAAAGTTAGAAGGGTAATTGTGTTAGCCTCATCTAATCAGTTGATACACAACCGGGTATAATGTATCACTGATCTCCAAAAATTTTACAACTGAACTTGTGGATCCTCATATGACAAACTGATAAATGTCCACTACATGTAAAAGCTGCACCATGTTCTATTGTGACTCAAATCTACTTCTAGCAAAATGTCTTTGGATGACAGAGGTAACATTAGATGCAGGTGAGATTTCTATTTCATGAACTATCCTGTAGGCTGGTGGATCTTTAGCCATAGGTGTAGAATGTTTTCCTCTTGCTAAATATGAGGTATTCTATAGAAAAGTACTGTTTCTCTCCATCGGTTCTGTAATCATTTCACATGTTCAGGATCTGGTTCAACCAACTTCCTGTCCCTTTCCAGGTTTCTAGATTTTCAAATATGTGCCTACAAATTCAGAAGCTAATATCAAGTAAGTAGCACTTCAAAAATTAAAAATAAAAATTAAAAATACGATGGTTATAAATTCACAAGTCCCCAGCAACGGCGCCAAAAACTTATTGCATTCAAGTGCACACACAAGTGTATGTCGTCCACCTATGTAGTATAGTAGATTTAAAGAAAGACAAGTATCAATTCCATAGGGACTAGTTTTAAGTAAATATCCAAGACTAGTTCAACTATTAACATTAGAAAAATGCAAACATAACCATAAGAGTTTGAAAGTTATAACATAAACTAAAACAATACAGTAATTTAAAAGTTTTGAAAATTTACGGGGAGAAACCAGGGTTAAGGCACTATGAACAATCATACTACAATATGGAAATTAATTTTTTAGGTTAATTATCTTTTTTGTTTGTTCACAGGGGCAATATTATTACTGCAGCCTTCCAAACCTCTTATCATTATCTAACATAGCCCAATAGCTACATCATTGAGCGGGGATGCAAGAACTAAGTTAAATGCATCTATATCCTTTCTGTTCTTGAACTAAATAGAAACATTAGGAATATTCCTATCATATATAAGAATCATAAGATTATTTAATTGAGATTATGATCCAATTCTATGTATCTCTTGATCTATTCTATCATTCCTCGTTTCGTGGTTTTGATAGAAGTAAGCATGTATTCAAAGGGTAGAGAATCACTAAATTAGTGATAGCAAGGATACAAAATAACCAAAAAAAAGTCAATACACAACAAGAGTAATCATGTTATTGGCCTTAACCCCAGAAAAGGGTGTTTAGCCACTCATAGACGTACATGCAATCCAATGGATAAATCCATGTTTAAATATATAAATAATAACTGCATTAAAGGAATTAAAACCCGATTTTCATCCTCCTTAATAATCTACCCAATCTCTAAGGTTGTACAAGGTTCATACATTGGAGTTAAAGTGTATCATTTATAGTAGAACAAGATTTGCCGCTTTTGACATAGAGGCGTGCCACACCCTTATAGTGTGTCTTAGGGTCTGTGGAATGACACTATCACACCTAGCCACTGGAAACTACCATCCATAATGTATCTAAGGGCGTACTATACCCTTATCAGGGTACATAGGATCTATGGCAAGCCATTATTTCCTAAAATTCTACATTTACACAATGCTTGTCCCATGCATTTCTCCCTTGATTCCAAGAATTTTTATGGTGTTTCATCTTGATTTCAAGATTTTAAATCAACTAAATATCATCTTTATGAACTCACAAGTTGTAATACCCATACTTTTCAAATCTTAAATATTTTCCCATATATTATTAGAAACTTTCTTTGAAAGATGAATCCACTTTTACAGATGTGGAATTTTCAAAATTTTTACTTTATTTCATGTGGTAAGTTCAATAAGATTTCCATCAATACCAAATTCATCCAAATCCAACACTCGAGCGAAAAATTAGAGCCAATTTAGTGAGATAGTGTATCTCCTGAGCCTTTAGCGCGTCACGAAGATGCTCAAATGGAAATTGTCTATCTTTAGTGTTGCTCCACATTAGTGGCACATCACTCTAAACTTCCAGGTCTCAAACAAAATAGCAACGCAACAGCTCCGAGTCACGCCACCATGCAGATTCCCAATTGTCCAGTTCCAATGACTTGGAATGATAGTGGCACGTTGTGCCAAGGATGAAAATTAGGAAATTTTCTCAAAAATTAAATACGTATTCTAGGGTTAAAATTTTTAATTTCCCCCGTATATAAGACTTATAACACAAGATTTGGCCATAATTCAGCATCTTATACTAAATTAATCTCAAAAACTCTCAAGAACAAGCCCTACGATTTTCATAAAAGTTCCCATTCCAAGGGAATTCACCATCAAATTTCAAGAATTTGTCCATCAATCTTTGTAGAATCATAAACTAAGGTATGCGTGGGCTCATTCATTAACTCTTTTCATCCATAAAGTCCAAGAATCTCTTTTCTAAATTCAAGTTAAGGATTTTCTTTATGAACTTCATGATTTGATTGTTCTTGTTCATGTTGATAATGGATAATTGCATTCTAATACATGTTTGATGATAAATTGCATATGTGATCAATTAGTAATGATGTAGATTCCTATAAACCTAGGATTAAAACCCTTGGATGATGAAATTAGAGATGAACCATGATGTTTGATTGTTGTATAATGTTGTTTACACATTCTATGCCTATTATGTGTATGATTAAATGCGTAGATGAAGGAAACATACCCAACTAGTATGATATCATGAAATCCCCAATCATGTACAAGTTTATGCATATCACATGTTTGACAAAATACTTTAATATATGAATCATGAATTATGTTGTTGGTCATGTGTTCTCGTATGTCATGTTATATCAGTTTCTTCTCATCGAGTCCTAGAGGTACTTTTACCCGAAACAACTTAGCTGTGTGCCTAGAGCCATGTCATATTTTCACGATCTCCTAAGTCAAGCTATGATCCATAGAACTTAGTTAGTCATGTTACTCAGGAAATCTCAGAAATCTCAGTAAGTTCAGTAGCTCAGTAATCTCAGTAACCTCAGTAACTACAGTATTCTCAGTCAGTCCTCAAACCTTAGTATATTTTGTTAGTCAATGAAACTTAGTAAATTCAGTTTTATCTCTACTAAATAATATAATCAATTAATTAGTTCAGTTCATTTAAATTAGATCAGTTTAGTTAATCAATTCAGTGTCTATTCAGTTGGGAGTAGGATTCAGCACTGAGTGAACCCCAGGATGGAGACTCACCTATTATTGAGTGGAGGGTGTGATCCTTAGAGGAAATTTTTGTGATCTAAAACTATGTAGCCAGCATAGGTTGAGATGCAACCTATGTGTTTAAGGATATAAATATACATCTAAGTTGGGTTACCTACTAGGAGAGGTTGACGGAAGAGCTCCCTGGCAGCGAGGGTATACTCATAGTAGGTCCTTATCTGTGGCATGGTATTGTCACCCTTTTATCTGGGGTTATAGATTGGACCCCACCAGTTCAGTTCTGGGTGTGTTGGTTAGATGATTACCTCCCACAGTCTCAACCTCAGTAAAAGAACTCAGATAGCTCTTCAGATTTCAAGACTATCTAATACAGTCACTCATGTTATTTTTTATATTAGTTCTCAAAATTCCTGTATCACTATTCAGCTTTAAGACTTTTAGGTACAGTCAACTAGAGTAGTTCTTCATAACCAGAACTGCCAAAAATAGTTATTCATGTATCAATAACATAGTATTAGTCCCTTAGTATTCAGTAATTAAGTATTACTTTTTCTCACTTATCAGTGACTCAGGGGTCAATATCAGTAGACTCAGTATTAAGTCCTATCATGATCTCAGTTATAATAACGTAGTCATGCATGTATTCTCACATTTATGTGAGTTTGTTAGTTAGTATTGTTCATGCATATGACCCATTTACATTTAGCCTACCACACTTGCATACTACTATATTCAAAGTACTGACGTATTTGTGCTATGGTGTCTTATACCATAGGTTTAGAAGCACGAGCTCTAGAGAACTAGTAGCATCCCAGTTCATCGATTAGAGTTAGCAGTGAGTCCTTATCCTTCGAGGGCATGATAATCACATTACTATTTTAGTTTTTAGTTTATTTCAATAGTTGGAGTTAGTTTGGGACATGTCCCATCAACTCTTTATTCAGACAGTTTAGAGGTTTTCAAACTACAGTATGTTTAGACAACTATCTCAGTTTTTTTGGTATTGTTATACAATATTTTTCAGTTATTTACTAGTATTGAACCCAATGGCCTTTCAGTTCATTTTTTTGCATTTATTATATTATTACTATTATTCATTGCTCAGTTTATAGATATCATTCATAGGTTAGCTTGTGGTCCTTTTGGGTCTTGAGCACCATGTAGAGTTTCTAGTTCAGCAAATTGGGTCATTACACAAGTCTTTCTACAGCATTAAACACCCAAATTTAGAGTCCAAAACACCATAGAATCTAAGATAATGAACTTTTTCAAAACACCATAACTCAAGCTAAGAGTACTACTTTTCATGTTTAAACTTTAACTTCATGTGTTGACTTAATAATCATTATTAGCACACAATAAATAGCATAAATTCATACCCTAATATTTATATACTTTTTTACATCATTAACAACTCATTAAGCATAGAAAAGGTCCTCAAATCAATGGTAACAAAACATAGATAATGACACTTAGGTCCTTATATCCACCTATGATCACAACATAGAGTTTGAAAAATGCTTATACAGGTCATACACTTCATAACTTAAGATTTGGAGTTTGTTACTGGGTATTTCTCCTTGTACCTCCTATCAAGGGAGTGATAAAGTTCAATAGGGAAGGCAAGCTTAATCGTAGATATATTCGACCCTATGAGATTAGTCACATGGTTGGTGAGGTAGTATATGAGTTAGACTTAGCATAATATTTTGTTATTTTCCATCCAATTTTCCATCTTTCTATGTTGTAGTGGTATATTTCAACCTATCTCATGTTATAATATGGGACTCAGTTTAGTAAGATGAGTGGTTGACCATCATGGAGGAGCTTATGCTTATTTTGGATGGTGGGCTTAGGCAGTTATGCACTAGAAAGATTCAAAAAGTTAAGGGTCAATGGAAGCACTACCCAATAGATAAGGGTAATAGAGAGATTGAAGTCAAGATATGGACCCAGTACCCTCACCTATTTGGGGCTTCAGTTATATCCTAATCTTTTACTTTCGCAGATGAAAGTTCTTTTAGTAGTGGATTAATTAATAACCCTTCATGTCATTTCCTATATTTTTTCATATTTATGCTATTTAGAGATTTCCTATAGCTTCTCTAAGTTATTTATACATGTTGGCACTAATGGTTCAATTATCGGGTAGTTTAATTTTATAGCCAATTCTCTATTTTGAAGCAATCATAGGTTGAAATTGGCTACAAGGGAAAAACTCCAGCTAAACAACCCATTGTTGTTCCAAGAGCACAAAAATATCAATTATAGTATAAGTGGACCCTTAGTTTGAGTCTTGAGGCCCCTCGACTTATTTTGGGCTATTGATCGGAAGGTAAGAAAAATGAAAAGTGGGAGTGGAAACTACGTTTTATTGAAATAAGATTAGATGGGAATTTAAACTGTGAAATTGAGTTTGAAATGTCATATTTTGTAGGTTAACATTATCCATTATTGTATATGAGGTTGTGGATGAATCCCAGGAGGTTAGAAGAGACTTGGAACATTTTAAGTCTCAGCGGGTGCTGGTGTATCTCCTATATGATGACTTTGATCACTTAAGCAATCTATTTATCCCTAATAAATGTTGCTTAAGCAACTAGTGGTGTTTCTTAAGAAACAAGAGGTGTTGCCTAAGCAAATTACATTTCAATCCCCGACTATTGCATAACTGAGTAAAATGTTGTGTATGTGACAATGACTTATTTAGTCCAACATTGCATAAGCAATTATAGGACTGCATAAGAGATCTGTGTTCTAGAGCATTAGTATCAATTAAACAACCCAAAGTTTGCTTAATTGATACCTGTGTACCTAGAAATGGAACATATACCCCACTCAGCCTATTTCTCACTAGTTCACATCCATTTCCAGGATATTAGAACCCTATAATATGTGACTTCTTAGGAGAAGCGATTGTGGATGATTGTAGAGCTTTAGTATCACTAATTTACGCAATTTTCCATCGAATTAGAGGTGAGATTTCTGGTATTATTAAAGTTTATTTCTCCACACATTTTACAAAATCCTTACAATTTTGGTAAATTATTTTTATCGCCAATATAGCTCAGAATCAACCTATTTTTAGGGTAAAGGTTCCTTTAGTATAGAGAGATGTTGTGTTGGTTTTGAAACTACAATTTTCACAAATGAGCCCCACAGGAGATTTTTATTTAATTTTGTACTCGAGCATAATAATGCAATATGAGTATCATTGGTTTCATTATGATGAGTATATTATGGTTTTGATAACATTGCACATTAAGAAAGCTTCTGAAGGAAAATTTGTGATTTAGCAGATTCTTCAGGGTTTTTTCCGGTGCCTAGGTAGTCTAGATTTACTTTATTCTTGAATTGAGCTAATTCATATTTTGATTATGATATTATGCTATATATGGGGTGGTATTTAGGTGTTAGAAGTAGGAATGAGAACATTGTTATAGTTAGACAACTTAGGTTACCTTGAAATCGTAAACTTTGAGTAGTTACCACAGTTGTTCTTACATTAGGTGAATTGGGGTTCATGATAATTGTTTAGGATGAAAGTACCTTGATTACTTGAGCTAGGCAAAGTTTTCTTAGTTTTTCTTTTTAGGGTGGAATTGTTCTTAGTTTCTTAGTTAAGGAAAGATGTACTCAGTGGGTATTGTTTACGGAAGGATTGCCTTAGGTTTAATGTTTGGGCATGATGACCATCATAGCAATATTTATGGTTTACTTGCCATCTACAAATGAACTTATATACCTTAGTCTAGTCAAAGGTAGAAATTGTCTAAATAGAGATTTTGGGAATTTGAGTGGGCTTCTCAAGTCCACCTAAGGCCAAGACTAGTGATATATCATTTTAGGAACATTTACGTATGATATACTCATATTAATGATTGGATTGAAACTTAAGGAGGTTAAATTATATTTCTAGAGTATGTTAGTAGGATATGGGAGGATTTATGTTGATTCCGAATATCTCTTTAGATATTGCACATATGCAATATTAAGGATATGTTATAAAAGTTTTGCTATTGATATGGCTATTGTAGACTATTAGTAACATGGCCTAATGACATGCTTAATGATATATATGCCGACGTGATTAAAAGATATTGCTTATAGATATGATATGGCATGTAGATGTGATATGGTTTATAGATATGATATGTGGTATAGGTATGATATGGCTTGCATACATAATATTCTTATCTACATGACTTGACTTATAGATATGAAATGGCTTATTGATGTGATACGACTTATAGATATAATATGGCTCGCATAAATGATATAGCTTATATAAATGATATGTCTTATATATATGAGTTAACTTGTATATATGATATGGTTTTTACATATGAGATGGTTTATATATATGGTATGGATTATATATATTTTATTGCTTATACACATAATATGACTTATAGATATGACTAGTGGATCATAGATATGATGTGACATAAATATTATTTATGAGTCATCGTTATAAGTGGTGGCTATAGATATGTTAATTGAAGTAGCTTATGAATATTACTATTCACATAGCTTATGGGCTTGGTTATTGGGATGAGATAATAGACATTTTATTGGTATAATTTATTGCGTTATATTATTGGTATGTATTGATGATATGGCTAGTTGTCATGGTTTATAAATATGAGTACCGATTCAAGTATGGTAGTTTATATGACCTTAGTAATATGATTTTTGATTCATGTTCAGCATTGGGAAATATGTATGAAATAGTTGTTTCGGGGGATCTTAAAAGAATTTGTATGTATATGGATGTAATTAGATGTGAAAAGCACTAAAATAACACACTTGATTGGTAAATTATAGGCTTACTGCTCGGCTACTATTTTTGTGAAGTTATGTAGCCCAAATGTGTCGGTTGGTTGCTAATATTAGATTACCATATATTTTATTGTAGAAAAGTAATCTAATAGGTGGAAAGTCAAGTTGGGTTAGTATCAGAGTTGTATGACTAGGTATGTAAGACTACTCTATGTCGTATTCTTTGGCATGAAATCCAACACTTTTGGTACATTGTAAGCTTCTAAAGCTTTCCTATAGTAAGTAATACCCAATAGTAGCACATGATGTCCCATCTAGCTAACGAACTTGTTCCCGATCCATAATGTATTAAAATACTTCACCACATGCCTATTATTGAGTCCATATTTTTACATTCACTAGCAAGTCTAAAAAGTTCTCCTTTAATTCAAATAAGACCCTATGTTATTTTCAGCTCATGAACATTTCATCCGTATACAATCTATTCCATACCTCTTTTTCATTGCATAAGTGTTTAGTCACATGTCTCATATTGGTAGATTATTGTTCAAAGGTACCAAGATGTTATGACCACCAAAGTAATAATCTCAAAGGGCAAATTAACTATGAAAAATCTTAATTAAACGGGTGGAAGCTCTGGGGTATAATCCTACCATGGGCACATCCCGATACCTTATATGTGGGTGGAAGGTCAGGGGTGTAAGACTAGCATCGGACAATCCCAATGCTTATATGTAGGTGGCAGATTAGGGCGTAAGCCTAGCATAGGTCAATCTCGATTTATCTATTTACCACTGTTCAGCTAGAATTTGCATTATATGGCTTATAAAGATTATGAAGTAAGAAGGGTACAAATGAAGAAAAGATTGCAACGTACCTGTTCCCTCAAGTATATATAATAGTGGTCTACTAGCACTACTTATACAATTATATTTGATTTCTATTGAGCTCTTGTTTTATGTGTTGTTACCTTCAACCTTACATATTGAGTACATATGTTCGTACTAACTCCCCTTATGGGGGACACGTATTTCATGATGAAGGCACAAGTGCTTCAGCTAATACACCTTTTTAGTTGGATCCCAGTATATGCAGTGGCTATTGGTGAGCACCAGATTGATTTGGGGCATTCTGAGTGAGTTTTATATATTTTGGAATTGTACAAAAGTTAAGAGTATGGCGGGGGTTTGTCCCAACCTTAACTAGGTGTCTATGTGTCCTTTAGAGGCTTGATAGACAAATGTAATGTTAATCATGATAGTGTCTTATCTTTTGGATGTTATGGCCCCAATGACCAAGTCTGGTATATATAATTTTTGGCATTTCATTTATTTCTCATTGATATATTCTATCCATGTATGGAATAACTTTTGGTTATTATAGGTACATGTATGAGAAGTATAAGGTTGTGGATTGGTTCTCTCAGACCTTCATGGCAATGGGTGTCTTTCTACCACAATAAGATTTGAGGCATGACAAAATTTGTATCAGAGTAGGTCGTCATAGGGTGTCTAGAAAGTCGTGTCTTTGTAGAGTCTAATTTATGGGAGTGTTGTGCACTACAACTATAAATAAAAGGCTATGGGATATTTAGGCGTTGTCTATTTTTCTTCATATCTCATATCATGCAATATAGCCCATGTTGTAGGTGAGTCATATTTAACTATTGAATTAATTTTTTCCTCCTATTATAGTAAAGATGCTAGTTAAAAGAAGGAGATAGAATATAGGTAAGCGAGTACACGTGGATAATAGAAAAGGGACCATCAAATCACCACCTAGATAATCTAATCAAAGTGAGGCTCAAGCTAAGTTTGTATCACGAACTTCTTCTACTACTCCATCTCCAGAAATGATAAAAAGGAGAAAAATCGCATCCTCAAAACCACCTATCAATTCTACTGAGCAACATCTAAGGAATATGGTGCAATTGATGGCTTGTATAGTTATTGGACAAGCACAAGGACAAGCTATTCCTACCATAGGTTTTAGTGGTGTGGATAGGGTAGCCATCCTTCTAACGTAAGATTTTCTTAAATTGGATCATCCCACATTCACTAAATCAGATCATAATATAGACCCATAGGAATTTATTGATCAAATCCAAAGGGATAAAGATATCATGCATGTATCGGTTAAGGAGATAGTTGAGCTAGCAGCATATAAATTCAATGGTGAGTATATATTTTGGTATTGAAGACTGGAAATAATCTAGGAGTATCGATGCACCTTGAGTTACTTGGTAAGATTTCAAAGATGCATTTATTGATCACTACCTACTATTCGAGATTCTAGAGTCCCGTGCAGATCAAATTATTTTATCTTCGCCGGGGGAATATGAGCATGAGCGATTACAACCTCCAGTTTATCTATTTTCCTAGGCTTGATCCTAGTATAGTCACTACTATTAAAGATAGAGATCTTCAATATGTATATAGGTTTGATCCATATCTATTTATAGATTGTACTATTGCTTATTTGAACAAAGAAATAGACATAGCAAGGATGCAATCTTTTGTACAAAAAATGGAGGATCTGGGGCAAAGAAGAATAACACAAGAATTAGAAAGAGGGTACTCAAAGAGGGCAGGATCTACAAGGAAGTTTATGGAATCCCAGGGGGAGCTTATGCCTCGGTTTTCTAAAAGATAGCCTAGACCATTATCTTTATATACTGTAGCTATTCATCACCATAGTTTTAAGGATTAAAAGGCAATTAGTTTAGGCAAAGAAGTGAGGGTAAGAGTGCACAAATAGAAGGGTATCAAGAGCAAGGAAGTATGAGTCAATTAAGACGTCCTATGCAGCCATGCAAACAATTGGAAAGTTTAATTTAGGTGCATGTCAGTTTGGGACAAATTCTATCTTTTGGTGTAGTACATCAGGGTATATAATGAAAGAATACCCTCAAAGGGGATTAGGTAATATGGCACAAACTACTAGATTATCCATTGCATTATCATCATTAGTGCCTTATTCAGGCAGGGTTGTACAACTTATAGGTCATGGTAGAGGTGCTAAGGAGCAACTAGCTCTAGTATAGTTTAGAATTGTACATATGCTTTTGTGGATTGAAAAAATTTAGAGACTTCTCCGGATGTGGTTATAGGTACATTGTCCATCTTTTTACATGATGTATATGCATTAATTGATGCAGGTTCTACATTATCATATATCACCCCACGGGTTACTGGAAAGTTCAAAAGAAAACAAAAATTACTAGTTAATCTATTTGAAGTGTCTATGCCAGTTGAAGAATCTATTATAGCTAGGAGAGTGAATCAAAATTGTGTAATAACTATTTGTGTTCGTTGTACAATGTCTGACCTTGTTGAGATAGAAATGGTAGATTTTGATGTTATAATGTGTATAGATTGATTGGGTTTTTGTTATAGAATAGTAGATTGCTAAACTAAGAGGGTGTATTATCATTTTCCAAGGGAGGTAGTCCTTGAATGGATGGGTAATATTGGTCCACCAAGACGTAAATTTATTTCTTATTTTCAGGAAAAAAAGAAGATTTCCAAAAGTTGCATATATCATCTACTTAGAGTAAAGGACATAAATGCGGAGCCACCAGCTCTTCAAAATATTCAGTGGTAAATAAGTTTCCTGATTTTTTTCTGGAAGATCTTCTATGCTTCCCAAAGAACGAGAGGTAGATTTTTTTATTGATGTAATTCCAGGTAAAAAACCAATATCAATTACTCCATATAGACTGGCCCCGGTAGAATTACGTGAGTTGAAAGAGCAATTAAAGGACATTATAGGAAAAGGATTTATAAGGCCTAGTATGTCCCCTTGGGGCTAACAAGTGGTATTTGTGAGGATTAAAGATGGGTCATTGAGAAAGTGTATTGACTATCGGCCACTGAATAAGGTGACTATTAAGAATAAATATACCCTTCAAAGAATTGATAATTTATTTGATCAGTTACAAGGTGGAAAATGTTTCTCATAGATTGATTTGAGGTCGGGTTACAACCAAGTAAGGGTCAAAGAGAATGATATACCCAAGATAGCTTTTCGAACATGGTACGGTCATTATGATTTTCTAGTCATACCCTTTGGGTTAACTAATGCACTCACAACATTTATGGATTTGATGAATATGGTGTTCAATCCTTTCTTAGATGTGTTCGTGATAGTTTTTATAGATGATATTCTGGTTTATTTGAGATATAAAGAGGACCATGCCAGTCATTTATGATAGATGTTACAAATTCTCCGTAATCATAAATTATATGCAAAGTTCTCTAAATATGAATTTTCGTTATAATATGTTGCATTCATAGGTCATATTTTATCTAATGAAGGAATAAAGGTTGATACTAAAAAGATAGAAGTTGTGAAGAACTAGACAAGACCTACAATGCCTACAGAGATTTGTAGTTTCCTTGGGTAGGCAGGTTATTATAGATGGTTTGTTGAAGGATTTTCTTCAATTTTTGCCCCTTTAATAAAGCTAACACATAAAGCATCCAATTTCAAATGGAATGACACATGTGAAAGGCATTTCCAAGATCTGAAGAATAAGGTGACTTCTACTCTCATATTAGTACTTCTAGAAGGCATTGGAGGGTATCCAATGTATTATGATGCTTCAAGAATTGGCTTAAGATGTGCATTGATGAATAATGGTAAAGTAATAGCACATGTTTCTTGACAATGCAGCCACATGAGAAAAATTACCCTGCATATGATCTTGATCTATTAGCAGATATATTTTCTGTAAAGATATGATGCCACTACTTGTATGGGATCCATGTTGAAATATATTTTGACCCTAAGAGTTTTTTATATATCCTGAGCTAGAAGGATCTAAATTTGAATTGCCAGAGGTGGCTTTACCTATTAAAAGACTATGATATTGATATCTTGTATCACTCGGGGAAAGCCAGTATGGTAGCTGATGCATTAAGTCGTAAGGCTATGGTGGTAGCTGATGTATTGGATCGAAATGCATGGGATGAATAAATATCGACACCAACTAGCAAATCTAGGGGTTAGCCTTCTTAAATCTCCAAATAAGGGGCTTATTATGCATAATGCGGCAGAATTTTAATTATGAACAAAGGGAAAGAGAAAAAATATGCAGATCTTATTCTATAACAACTTAAGCAGAATTTACAAATTGGTATGACCAAAGCATTTAAGCTTATTCAAGATGGAGTACTTCGGTTCCAAAATTAATTAGGTGTCTAATATAGACTGGCTAAGAAAGAGGTTATGACAAAGGTACATTATTTAAGGTATTCTATCCATTCGGGGTAAACTAAAATATATCAGGTTTTGAAAGGCATGTATTGGTGGACTGACAAAAAGAAGAACATTGCATAATTTGTAGCCGAATATCAAAAATTTTCAAAGAATTAAAGTAGAGCACCAAAAGCTTAGGGATTATATGTAATGTATAGATCTTCCATTCTGGAAGTGGGACATGATCAACAAGGATTTTATCACTAGTTTGCCTTGTACATCCCCAAAGTTTCATTCCATATGGTGATATTTATTAGGCTTACCAAATCAGCACAAATCCTACCGATTAAGACAACTTACACAGTTGAAGAGTACACAAAATTACATATCAAAGAGATAGTTCAGCTACATGGTGTACAAATATCCAATATAGAAGATAGTGGAGCTCAATTTACTACAAATTTTTGTAAGTCTTTTCAGAGAAATTTGGGAACGCAAGTGAATTTAAGTACAAATTTTCACCCTCGAATATATGGACTAGTAAAATGTACCATTCAACCAATTGAAGATATGCTATGAGCTTGTATACTGGACTCTAAAGTTAGTTGGGATGATCATTTACCTCTGATAGAGTTCGCTTTCAACAATAGCAATCATTTAAGTATCAAAATGGTGCCATATGAATCTTAGCATAGGAGGAAGTGTAGATCACATATTGGATGGTTTAAAGTGGGTGAAACTCCCTTGTTCGGGACAGATCTTGTTTATCAAGCTATGTAAAAGGTTAAAGTGATCCAACAACGGCTAGGAATAGCCTATAGTCGATACAAGTCATATGCAGATATTAGAAGAAGAGGGCTAGAGTTTGCTATTGGTGATTGGGTATTTTTAAATGTGTCACCGATGAAAGGGGTAATGAGATTTAGTTAAAAGTGAAAACAATGTAGATTTAATATAGGCTCGTATAAGATTATTTGAAGGTTTTGCTAGGTCTCATATGAGTTAGAGCTACCCCATGTTCTCTCAACAGTTAATCTAGTATTTTATGTCTCAATGCTTCAAAAGTGCATCAAAGATCCATCAAATATCACTTCTACCTAAGATGTACAAGTTATGGAAGATCTCACCTATGAAGAAATACCTATTTCCATTTGAGATCGACTGGTTAAGAAGTTAAGAAATTAGGAAATAGCTTTTGTAAAAGTACTTTGGAGAAACCAGCAAGTAGAAAAGATCACATGGAAAGCTGAAGAAGTAAAGAAATCCAAGTATTCTCACTTATTTGAATACAAAGAGAAAGACCAAGATGAATAATTAGACAAACAAAAAGTAAGTATATATATATAAGTACTATATGGTTAAAGGAATATTAACCTTAAGATTGAACTTGTTTTCGTTGGGCAATTATACTAACATTCGAGGATGAATGTCTCTAAAGGGGAAGGATGTAACTCCTCATATTTTTTTATGTACTTTTTCTAATTATATGAGACTTGGTATAGCCTTGTGGTATAGATAACAGACGAGATTTGTTACGCTAGTATTGATGATATAGATGGAGTTCTAGATACTGCATATATATTTTGATGTGATATGACCTAGTTAACATCAATGCAACTATTTAAACTTGGGATCGTAAGCTATTATTTTAGTCTAAAGTTTAAATTGACCAAGTATATACAATTTTTAAGTTAGATTAAATGGATTAAGAACTAAAAATTGAATATTTTTTGAAGGTGCTTGCTTGACTTATTTAAGCTAGTAGGTGAGTCACCTACTTTTACCTTTTGACCAACATAAGAACTAAGTAGCTGAATCACTTAGACTCTCTTGACCATCTTATTTGTCCAAGTACCTTACCACCTAGTTGAATTAATTTTGTCCTACATTAAAGTAGAGTAAAAGAGAAGAATGGGCAGCAAAGGCACAATTGTTTTAGGTCCAAAAAGGCCCAATATGATGGGAAAGTAGGTGACTCACCTACTTACAAATTATGGCCCAAAAATGGTCATGATAGTTAGCCAAGAGCAGCTCCCTTTAAATTGGCTGATATCAGCCGCTTTAGCTTATTTTAACTTCGACAAAAAATAGCATTATAGGTTTCTCTCTTGCTTTCTCTTAGCTATTAAGCATCCCTATAATGTCACTAGGGTTCTAGGGATTTACCTTCCTTCCAAGCTAAAGGAAGTGAACAATTCATGAGCTTATCTTAAGGAAACTTTGAAAATTATGTTCTTCATGATTAAATTATAGGACAACCCTCAATAGTAGTTCCATTGTTCTTAGTTGTTAAGGGATTTCTATTTTATATTTTGTTTTATGTCTGAAGGTATTAAGCAATTAAAGAGATAGATAATAAGAGGCTAAACTTCCTAAGAAATTAAGGATATGGCTACTGTCCATTTTTTCCCTTTTCCTATATACATGTATTGGTAAAGGATTGCACATATATTGTTCTTAATAACTCAAGGGATGGTGAGTTCACTATATGGTTTATATATTAAAGGACCTTTGGGGTTGTTTGTGGTCTGTTATTATAGAAAAGTAATCTAAAAGGTAGGAAGTTAAGTTGGGTTAGTATCGGAGCTATATGGCCCGGTATGTAAGACTACTCTATGTCATATTCATTGTTATAAAATCTAGAACTTTTGGTACAATGTAAGCATCTAAATCTTTCCTATAGTAAGTACTACCCAATAGTAGAACATGATCTCCCATCTAGCTAACGACCATGTTCCCACTCCCTAATGGATTAAACTACCTCACCACATACTTATTATATAGTCTGCATTTTTACATTCATTAGTAAGTCTAAATAGTTCTACTTTAAGTCAAATAAGACTCGTATTTTATTTTCATCTCGTGAACATTTAATCCATGTACAACCTATTCCATTCCTCTTTATCATTGCATAAGTGTTTATTAATATATCTCTTGTTGGTGGATTATTGTTCAAAGGTACAAAGATGTTATGACCATAAAAGTAGTAATATCAAAGGCTAAATTAACTAAGTAATACAAATCTTAATTAAATGTGTGGTAGCTCAAGGGCATAAGCCTAGCATAGGCTGATCTCAATACCATAAAAGTGGGTGGAATCTTTAGGGCGTAAGCCTAGAATGGGATGACCCCAATGTTTATATGTGGGTGGCATCTCAGGGGCATAAGCCTAGCATGGGTCGATTCTGAATTATCTACTTACCACTGATCAACTAGTCATTTGCATTATATTACTTACAATTATTATGAAGTTAGAAGGGTAAAAATGAAGAAGAGAATGTAATGTACTAGGTCCAACAAATATTGTAATACCCTGAATTTCTACCTAGATTAAACATCATCCCAGAAATGTTAAAGACTTGTTTTAAAGATGAATTCTCTTTTATACTTGTGGTATTTTAAATATTTTCATGTGGGAAATGGAATAAGCTTTCCACCAATACTAAATTCAACCAAATCCTACACCTAGGAAAAGATTTAGAGCTATTATAGTAAGACAGTGTGCCACCTAAGCCATCTGTGCGTCGTAGAACGAGCTTAAATGACAATTGTTAATTTCCAGTGTTGCTCCACAATAGTGGTGCATTGCTCCAAACTTCTAGGTCAGAAACAAAGTGGCAACGCGATAGCTCCATGTCACGCCACCATCCAAATTCCTATTTGTCACTTTTTAGAGACACGATGCGATAGCGTCGCGTCGCGCCAAGGATGAAAATCGAGAAATGTTCACAGAATTAAAATCTGCATCCAAGGGTTAAAAAGGTTAATTTCTCACCCTTATATATATCCAATAACACGTGATTCAACCATAATTCACATAAATGTATGTATTCTCATGTTCATGTTATTCAGTCAGTTATTATTGTTCATGCATATTAATCCTTGCATTTAGCTTACCTCGCTTGCATACCAGTACATTTAACGTACTGATGCATTTGTGCTATGGTATTTAATACCATAGGTTTAGAAGCATGAGTTCCTGAGCATATTTAGTAGATCAGACATTCAGCAGCCAGATTAGCAGTGAGTCCTGATCATTCGAGAATAGCATAATTATTTTATTACTTTATTATTTTAGTAGTTTGGAGTTAGTTGGGGACAGTCCTATCAACTCCACAGTTTTTAGATAGTTTAGAGGCTTTCAGAATACAACATGTTTCAGACAGTTTATTTCAGTTTTGGGTATTCTAATACCCCATTGCAGACATTGTTTTATACTCAGTATTAGTTCAGTTTTGAACCTTATGGCCTTATATCTTACATTCTGCATATTTATAGTATATTATTCAGTGCTCAATTACAGATATCAGTCATGGGTTATCTTGTGGTCCCTCTCGGTCATAAGCACTATGTAATATTCTAAGTACCATATTTGGGCATTACAAACTTAGTATTTGAGCCTAAGGTTCAACAGTATCCTAGGAAGTCTGAAATGCCTCATCTAGTAGAGTCTTATGCATGGGTGTGTTGTGCACCACACTTATGTGCAGGAGGCTATGAGATATTTAAGGAATAGTTTCCCTTTTTTCTTGTCTAGGATCGTGCTATAGAAAAGTTATCAAAGAAAATCATGTAAATTCTCCTTATACTTCACTCATGTCAACTTCACCTTACTTTCAAGGTAGCAGACACAATGAAGCGTAAAGTCCTAGAGATAGGGCTTTCCGAGACAATTAGTATGGGATTGCCCATAAGTTCAAAAGTATCCCATCAATTCAGTTATGTTCTAGAGATGTAGAACTCTTATTTATGATTAGGAGAACTCATATGTCATTAGATCCCTTCTCAAAATTCTATGATAGCATATGACCTAGAATTAGAAGCATGAACTTAGGAGTTTGGCATTAGTAGAAATACGATAATACTATCCAGGTTGAACAAATTATGTATTCATGGGTATAGTCATACCATGCTAGACTAGTAGGCTTAAATAGTGCAAGCAATAATCTAAGATTATTAATGTGAAATTAGCTATAAAGTTGTAGATATGAATTAGGAGATGTAATATTAGTAGTATATGAAGAAATAGAACCAGATGATGTGTTTAGTATGGTAAGCATTTGTCAAACAAAGTGTAAGTATGTGAAAAGGATTGTGATCCATTCAGATTTTAGTAAAGTGTTTACAGACATGATGATGGCTTAAAGACAAAGGGGTAGATTATAGATCAAGTGACCAATTCAGGCTCCCAGATTATAGTAGTAGTGCCACTACGCATAGAAAAGAAGTATGGGAAGATGACCCATACTTCTATCATGGTAAAGTTTGGCATTTCATTCAGCATGATGCCTATGTATTCCTCACATCTGAGTTCCATTAACACAATTTATATTCATGCTCTTTCCATAAAGTCATGTATGATTCTAGTTCCCAGCATAAGGAGTTCAATTCTATTCATGTCACGCTTTACAGTATACTCAGCTTCCATGGCTTATTCTATGCCTCTACTGATTAATTAAATTCAGACTATGTTATGGATATCCTCAGTTTAGACCTCTTGGTGAATCCATGATGTTTATATTCTTTTCCTCATGCTTCAATCAAGTGTCAAGTTTAGTTAGTGTCCATTCATGCTTTATGTCCTCCTGATTTAACCCTTCAGTAAGCTCTCCTAGTGAAAATAATGTAGTGTTTGGCAGTATCTTAGATTAGAGAGAGTAGATATTTTATGTCTAGACAAGATTGTTTCATTCTTATTTTTCACAAGGGTGTAGTGATGAAGATAAGCTTGAATTTCATGTTAGAGTTCCAGTAAAGGTCTGGCAAGAGGTTGTAATTAGAAGTTGGGAAAGTACATAGTGTGAGTAAGAGTATACATTCTGATTATTGACTTATGCCTGTCTTTACTGTATGGCTATCCAAAAACTCCATTACCATGTCGGTTTCAGTTTCAGTTATCAAAACTCGCTATTCAATTCTAGTATAAATCTTAGTTACAATCTTAGTTATGGCATTAGTCACAGTCTCAGTCTAGTAATCAGATCAACAACTCAGTTCAGTTTCAGGTTAGCTTGACCATAGTGTACAAGTCTACAGACTATTTCAGAATCGTGTTATACACCTTGGTTTTACATTCTATTTCAGAATCGTGTTATACACCTTGGTTTTACATTCTCAGATAATACCATCTTCATGAATTCATGCTCAATTACCTTATATTAACCAGTCAGCCATTAGCTTCTATTTATAATACTTTATAGTCTCAGTCCAGCTATTTAGACCAAGTACAGTTCAGTCTTAAACGTCTAATATTCAACTATCAGCTATCCAGTTAATCAGATAAGTTAGCATATTTATTCACTTGTGTTCAGCACCCATGTGAATATTTTCAGTAATATCAGTTGTAGTGCAAGAGGCTTAGTCATTTCATCTTAAAGGGTGTTAGTTGGCCTCAACTTATCTTACCAAAATTTAGCCATGTGATGATTTTCTTATTTAGCTAACTTTTTTAGACAAGGCCAAGATTTCTTTGTGCCCCAAGGACACTATAACTCTATAAAAGGAGTGCTAAACAAAAGCTCCAGTTGACTGTAAGTTTTCATCATGAGTTAGTCTGTAAAGCCAGAAAGACAAGCTGTCAGTCAAACAGACAAGTTTGCATAATTTGGGTTTTCATCCCTTCCATGTAGATGTACAATCTTAAGCCTCATGAATGTAAATGTTTTTAGATGAACCAACTAGATAGGTGCAAGCTCATCGCAGTTCATGTATTATGCCTCAGTTTTAGATCCTAGATATTCAGTTAAGACTTAGCTTGTAGATGCCTTGTGCATCGCTTTAGTTTCAACAGCGACTCAGCCAAGTCAGTATTCCTCGTAGGACATAGTGTCCCATAGGGGAGATACACTATGAATCCCTAAAAATTCATGAAAAAAATATCTCATTCTTTTTTCTAGTAATGAATGCAGTTTAGGAGTTGGGGGTACTCATAAGTTCACCTCTAAGTTTCTATCTCAGTCGTTAGCCATGAATTTAGCAGCTCAGTTTAGATCATGATATTTAGCTCATGTATCATGTTCCAGACCCAGTTATGTTCTCATTTTTTTGCTCATGCATATTTAGTAATTAAGCTCAGACTAAACCTAAGGTAATAGCTTTTTTCAAGCTTATCCAGTTTTATGTTTGGGTTTCAGTTAAAAATGTGGTATTCAGTTCCATGCTCAATTTTTATTTAAAAATTGGTATCTTTACCCTAACATGTTCAGTCACAGGTTTATGAGCTAGTTCAGTCATATATTCATGCATCAGATATGCGTGATCAGCTTATCAATACTCTCAGTCATACATTCATGTATTAGCTCAGTCATGAAATCATGCATCAGATTTGCATGCTTAGTATGAATCTCAGTAATATTAGTTAGATAGTTATGTTTCCATTGTTCATCATCAGTAGGAACTTCAGCTTATAGTCTCTCCCATTTCAATCTGGCTCATTTGAGGATGAATGTTCCCAAGGAGGGAGATATTGTATACCCCATATTTCTACCTAGCTTAAAAATCATCCTAGAAATGTTAAAGACTTATTTTAAGATGAATCCACTTTTATAAATATGGTATTTTCAATATTTTCATGTGGGAAATTGAAAAAGCATTCCATCGATGCCAAATTCTCCCAAATCCGACACTTGGACAAAGAGTTAGAGATATTTTAGTAAGACAGTATGCCATCTGAGACATCAGCGCGTACCGGAGCCAGCATAAATAACTATTGTCAATTTCCAGTGTTTCTCCGTAATAGTGGAGCATCACACCAAACTTCCAGGTCGTAAACAAAGTGACAATGTGAGAGCTCCGTGTCATGCCACCATGCAATGTCCAATTTGTCACTTTCCAGAGACATGGCGCAAAAGTGCCGGGTCGCGCCAAGGATGAAAATTAGGAAATATTCATAGAAATGAAATATGCGTTCAATGATTAAAAGGGTTAATTTATCAACCCTATATATTCTCAATAACACATGATTCAACCATAATTCACCCAACATATATTGCTTCTATCAACTTTCTCTCAAGAATAAGCAAGGGTTTTCAATAAGTGATTCAAATTCAAGAATCTCTCTGTCAATTTTTGTAGAATCACAAACTAAGGTATGCACAATGTTCATTCATGAATTCCTTTCAACCATAAAGCCTAATAATCTAGTTTTTAATCTTGTATTGTGAATATTTTGTTGTGGGTTGATTATGATCATGTGATTATGGTTGTATGATTCCCAATTAGGAATCCTTATTTGGTGTTCATGAACCTCTGCTATTATGTGGTCTAAATCATGTGAAATTAAGTTGAAATACGGATTTTTGTTATACAATTATTCCCAAAGTCATGCATCGTAGGTGTTTGATAAATTGCCTAATAGAATAGAAATTATGCATTATAGCTTAATTGAGACCCAAGTGATGAATGCATGCTTTACCCTATGACTAAGAATAAATTCCATGATATTGTGTGCATTATGAATGGTTCAGGGAATGTCAATGAGATTACAGTAATGAAAGTATGACATGTTTATATGCAATTCCATTCATGTACAAGACTATGATAACCAGGTGCTTCATGAAATCTCCAAATTAATGTATTATGAATTGTTGATATTTGTCATGTGCTCAAGAAGTGTCATGTCCTAACAGTTTCATGTAATCGATTCCTGGGGGTACTTGTACCAAAAAATTTAGCAGTGTGCCTAGAGCCAGTGTCCTATTATCATGATACTCTCAGTCAAGCCATGATCAGTAGATTTCAGTCAGTCTCATAACTCAAGGAAACTTAGTAAAGTCAGTATCAGTCCAGTCTTACTTAATGATCTCAGCATTCCCAGAAATCTCAGTAACTTCAATACTCTCCATCAGTCCTCATATCTAAGTAGCATTCCATCAGTCAACGGAACTCAGTGAACTAAGTTTAGATCCACTAAACAATACCATAAGTATCACTTCAGTTTAGTTAATCAATTTAGTGTCTATTTAGTTAGGAATAGAATTCAACACCGAGTGAACCCAAGGGTGGGGACTAACCTGTTATTCAGTAGAGGGTGCGATCCTTAGAAGTAATCCTTGTGTTCCAGAACTACGTAGCAAGTATATGTTGAGATGAACCCTACGTGTTTCGGGATTTATACATCTTATTTAGGTTACCTACCATAAGGTGTTAACGGAAGAGCTCCCTGCTATAGCGGGTATACTCACAGGTCGTGTTTACCCATACCATAGTACTGACACTCTTCCAGCTGGGTTTTCGGTTGGACCCTACCAGTTCAGTTTTGGAAAATGTTAGTTAGATGATCACCTCCCACAGTCTTAGCTTTAGATCCAATCTAAGAAATAGAACATAGTTCAGTTCCATAATTTTTAGGACTATCAGATAGAGTCAACTTGGTACAGTACAGAACTCAGCTAGTTCCATCAGTATCAGGGCTTTCAAATACAGTCACTCATGTTATCAGTACTCAAACTCAGTAATCATGTTCTCGCAAATTCAATTAATCGTATATTAATTGTACGAAACTTATGTTATCAGAATTAAGACTTAGGACTGTTAGATGTAGTCAATCAGACCAGATCTTCATAATAAGAACTGTCCAAAACAGTATTTCCTCTTTTAGTAAAATAACATCAGCCTCTTAGTATTCAGTAGACTCAGTCATTCAGTATCCCAGTAGTAGTACTCAGAGATCAGCAAATCCATGTTTTTAGATTCATGTTATAGTTATGTATTCAAGTATGTATTGTCACATTCATGTTATACAGTTAGTTATTATTGTTCATGCATATGAAACATTGCATTTTTCCTACCTTACTTGCCTACCAGTACATTCATCGTACTAACACATTTACGCTATGGTGTTTTATATCATAGGTTTAGAAGCAAGAGTTCTCAAGCATTCTTAGTAGATCAAACATTCAGCAGTCAGACAAGCAGTGAGTCCTCACCATTTGAGGATAGCATGATTATTTTATAACTTTATTATTTTAGTTGTTTTGAGTTTGTTGGGGTCATGTCGCATCAACTCTACAATTTTTAGTCAGTTTAGAGGCTTCAAGACTACAACATGTTTTAGATAGTTTATTTTGATTTTGGATATTATTATACCTCATTACAGATATTGTTTTATATTCAGTATTAGTTTAGTTTTGAGCCTTATGGTCTTGTAGCTTATATTCTGCATATTTATAGAATATTATTCAGTACTTAGTTACAGATATCAGTCATGGGTTTGCTTGTAGTCCCTTGCGGCCATGAGTACCGTGTAATATTTTGGGTACTAGATTTGGGGTGTTACAAACTTGGTATTAGAGCATAAGGTTCAACAATATACTAGGAAGTCTAAAAAAGCCACATCTAGTAGAGTCTTGTGCACGGATGTGTTTTGAACTACACATACGTGCAGAAGGCTATGAGATGTTTTAGGAACAGTTTCCCTTTTTTAATGTCTAGGATTGTGCTATAGAAAAGTTCTCTAAGAAACTAATGTACATTCTCATTATAATTTACTCATATAAACTTCACCTTACTTTTAAGGTAACAGAAACAGCGAAGCTCAAAGTCTTAGAGATAGGGCTTTCTTAGACTGTTCTCGTAGACAGTTAGTATGGAATTGCCCATAAGCTCAAAAGTATCCCATCAGTTCAGTTATGTTGCAGAGATGTACAACTTTTATTCATGATCATGAGAACTCATATGCTATCTGATCCCTTCTTAGAATTCTATGATAGCATATGACCTAGAGTTAGAAGCATGAACTTAGGAGTTTGGTAGTGGTAGAGTTGGGATAACATTATCTATGTTAAACAGAAAATTTATTCATAAGGATAGTCATACTAAGGTAGAACAGTAGGCTTGAACAGTGCAAGCAATAATCTAAGATTATTAATGTGAAATAAAGTATAGAGGTGTGGATGTGAATTAGGAGATGTAATATTAGTAGTATATAAAGAAATAGAATCAGATGATGTGTTTAGTAAGGCAAGCATATGTCGATAGAGTGTAAGTATGTACCGATGACTACAGTTCAGTTCATAATTTAGTAAAGTGTTTACAGACTTATGATAATGGATTATAGCTAAGGAGGAGATGATAGATCAAGTGACCAATTCAGGCTCCCAGATTCCAGTAGTAGTGCTAGTAGATATAGAAAAGATGTAAGGGAAGATGATTACTGTCCCATCCTTATCTCAGTGTAAAGTTTGATACTTTAATTCCATGAACACAACTTATATTCATATGCTTTCCATAGAATCATGTACGATTCCAGTTCCCAGCATAAGGAGTTTAGTTCTATTCCCCCTTAGTAATGCAAATCATGTCCCATAAATGTAGAAAACTCAAAACTCCAGTCATATAACTCATGACCCATTTACTCATGTCATACTTTACAGTATACTCAGATTCCATGGCTCATGCTACACCTTTACTGATCAATTAAATTCAGACTATGTTATGCACATCCTTAGTTTAGACCTCTTAGTGAATCCATGATGTTTATATTCTATTTCTTAAGCTTCAGTCAAGTGTCAAGTTCAGTTAGTGTCCATTTATGCTTCATGTCCTCCTAATTTAATCCTTTAGTAAGCTCTCTTTATGAAAACAGTGATGGGACGGGCAATTGCTTAGAAGGGAGAGAGTGGATGTTTTATGTTAACACAAGATTGTTGCATGCTTATTTTATATGAGGGTGTAATGATGAAGATAGGCTTAAATTTCATATTAGTGTGATAGTAAAAGGATAGCAAGAGGTTGTAATTAGAATTTGTGAAAGTTCAGAGTGTAAGTAAGAGTATACATTCTGATTCTCGACTTATGTCGGTCTTCACTGCATGGCTATCCAAACACTCAGTTACCATGTCAGTTTTAGTTTTAGTTATTAGAACTTATTATTCAATTACAGTATAAGTCTTAGTTATAGTCTTAGTTACAGTTTCAGTCAGAGTCTTAGTGTAGTATTCAGATCAACAACTCAGTTCAGTTTTAGGTTTGCTTGACCATAGCGTACAAGTCTACGGATTATTTCTGAATAGTGTTATATGCCTTTGTAAAGACTTGATTTGCTAAACCAAAATGTTACACGATGCTCATGACCCCAAAGGAGCACAAGATAACCCATGACTGAAATATGAACCTGTATACTGCATAAGATAACATAATAATGCAGAAACATGCACGTAAAGGACATAAGGTTTGATCATGAACATAATTGAATAATGTAATATCTGTGCGGGGTAATATATTACCCAAAACAAAAGTAAATTCTAAAATATGATAGTCTATATCTAGTTTGCATCAAGTCTTAAAGCCTCTACTTTTTGAAGAATTTGAATAAAGAATTGATGAGACATGTCCCCAACTAACTCCAACTATTGAGCTAATCAATAAGATAATAGCAAATCATTATATCCTCGAAAGATGAGGGCTCATTTCTACTCTGACAGATGAAATTGGAAGCTACTACTTATCTTGAACTCTTGTATTTGAACCAATGGTGTAACATAAAAAGAAAGAACCATGGAGCGAATGTATCAGTAAAATGGAGTGTACTGAGTATATATGTGAGGTAGGCTATACGCAAGGGTTATCATGCATGATCAATACTAACTGACTGTCAAACATGAATGCGAGAATACATATATAAATATGCAACAGTAGCTAAAAATGTGATAATATGATACTGATACTGCGGTAGCATGACTATTGAGTCTGGACACTGATAACATGACATAACTAATAACATGAATGACTGTATCTAAATATAACTAATAACATGGGTGACTGTGCCTCACAGTCCTGAATCTGATGGAACTATCCAAGCTCCGTACTATGGCTGAGTTGACTGTGTCTGACAGTCCTAAAATTTGAAGAACTATCTGAGTTCTATTACTGAGATTGATTGACTGTATATAACAGTCCAGATTTTGTTACATCAAACTATTGGAAGTAGTATCTAATCGACATGCCCCAAATATGCTATAATAGCTGAGCTGGGGTTCAATCTAGCCCTTATTGAAAAGATGTTAATACAGCAGCACAGGTAAGAGCAGCATGTGAATAACTCTCATATAACAGGTAACTCTAGCAAGAATGGTGGGAAGCATCATATAACAGGTTAAGCCACCTCATCTACCCTCATATAGAAGGTTACGATATCCCAACCTATGCTGGCTACATAGTTCTGGAATGCAACGATTGCTTCTAATAATCACCCCCTCATTTAACATATGAGTCCCCATCCTTGGGTTCACTCAATGTTAATTCAGAATCCCATCTGAATAGATAATATCTCTCCCTTGAAAACATTTATCCTCAAATAAGACTAACTGAGAGGGGAAACAAGGAGCAGAATATGAATAACTGGAACATGATATCATGATAGATATGACTGACAAGCAGAACATAACATACTAAAAATGCATATCTTCTGTGTGCATAACTGATTCATAAATGCATAACTGAAAGTTCTAAAGAACAAAGTTTTCTCATAAGTAAAATATATGTCTGATGCATAACTATATAACTGATTAAATAAATGAATGCATAACTTAATATACGGGGGTACTTGATACAAAGCTTATTATGGGAACCTGAACATGAGACTGAATACTAAGTTAGTGGTGCACACTAATTATGAAACTGAGTAAGTTTAAGAAGAACTATTACCTTGAGCTTGATATGAGTCGGCAGAGAAAAGGTGAGGGTACTTGGTCCGCATATCTGCTTCTGCTTCCTAAGTAGCTCCCTCTACGGACTGATTTTGCCAAAGAACTTTTACTAGAGGGACTTCTTTGTTCCTCAATCTATGGGTCTGATAGTCTAAGATTTCAACTGGAATCTCTTCATAAAAGAGGTTGTTCTGAACATCAATGCTCTAAGTAGGGACTACAACTGATAGGTTACCTATACACTTCTTGAGTAAAAAGACATGGAAGACTGGATGAACTGAGTCTAGATCTAAAGGTAATTCGAGCTCATAAGATACCTTGCCGAATTGACTGAGAATCTTGAAGGGACCGATATATCGGGGACTGAGCTTTCCCTTCTTGCCATATCTCTTCACTCCCTTCACGGGAGAGATCTTAAGGTAGACATGATCACCAATCTGAAACTTGAGATCCTTTCTAAGAATATCCGCATAAGACTTCTATCGGCTCTGAGCACCCTGAAGTCTTTCTCTAATTAACTGAACTTTTTCTAAGCCGTCGAATACTAAGTCAGGACCTATGACTGATGCCTTACTAACTTCGAACCAACCGATTAGAGATCTATATATCCTACCATAGAGAGCTTTTAATGGAGCCATCTAAATACTGGAATGATAGTTGTTGTTGTATACAAACTCAATCAAAGGCAAGTGGTCATCCCAACTTCCTTTGAAATCAATTGAACAAGCCCTTAGCATATCTTGTAATGTCTGAATTATCCTTTTTGCTTGACAATCTTTCTAAGGATAAAAGGTTGTATTGAGATGGATTTGGGTACCAAGACCCTTTTGGAATGCTTTCTAGAAAGGAGAGGTGAACATGGTACCTTTGTCTGAGATAATAGTTAATGGAACACCGTACAATCTGACCAACTCCTTGATGTAGTGTTTGGCGTAATCCTCGGCTGAATAACAGGTATGAACTAGAAGAAAAAGAGCTGATTTGGTAATTCTGTCTATAATGACCCAGACTGAATCATGCTGACGATGAGTTTGAGGCAAAGCAATCATGAAGTCCACATTCACAACATCCCACTTCTAAGTAAGAAAACTGAACTCCTGTATAGAACCACTAGGCTTATGATTCTCTATGTTAACTTATTGACACATTGACCACTTATCCATAACTCTGCAATATCTCTTTTCATCCACTTAACCAATAGATTTCCCATAAATTGCGATACATCTTAGTGGCCCTTGGATGCATAGAGTAATGCGCACCATGCGTTTCTACTAGAATTCACTACCTTAACTCATCCACACTTGAAACACACAGATGACTCTAACAATGAAGAACACTATCTTCCCCGTTGGAGAAAACCTCTACTTTCAGATTTTGAACTGACTCTTTTAGCTTGACAAGGCTAGGATCCATATCTTGCTTTTATTTAACCTCAAAAACTAGAGATGATTCTAAACTACTCTAAATATATCACCACTCTATGAAGAATCGACTAAGTAACCGCCTAGTCTAGCAAGTTGATGTACTTCTTGAGCTCACTTCTTCTTACTATCCTCAATATGAGAAACACTACCCATAGAGAGTCTACTGAGAGTGTCGGCCACTACATTGGCCTTGCCCAGATAATAGAGGAAACTCATGTCATAATCTTTTGAGAGCTCTAACCACCTTATCTAAAGAAAATTGAGATCTTTTTGAGAAAAGACATACTGAAGGCTCTTATAATTTTTGAAGAGGTCCACATGAACACCGTATAAATAATGCCTCCAAATCATTAGTGCAAGTACTATGGCTACTATTTAAGATTATGAGTAGGATAATTCTTCTTATGAGGTTTAAGCTGTATGGAGGTGTAGGGTATGACCTTACTATACTACATGAGGACACAACCTAAACCTACTCTATATGTATCATAATAAACTACAAAACCATCTAAACCATCTGGAAGAGCTAGAACTAAACTGAGTGGAGTCGAGTCTTTAATTCCTAAAAACTCTACTAGCATGAATCTGACAACTGAAACTTGACCTTCTTTTGAGTCAATATGGAAATAAGAGATGCAATAGAAGAAAATCCCTCAACAAACCATTTATAATAGCCATCCAAACCCAAGAAACTTCTATTATCTGATGGAGAGAAAGGGCGAGGCCAGTTTCTTACCACTTCAATCTTTTAAGGTTCTACTCTAATTCCATCACCAGAAATAATATGGCTAAGAAATACTACTGATCTTTTCCAAAATTCTCACTTACTAAATTTGGTGAATAATTGATGATTTCTGAGAGTCTAGAGTACTATTCTGAGATGGTCTATGAGTGCGGGAATAGACCAGAATATCATATATGAAGACTATGAAGAACATGTCCAAGTACTACTTTAACAGATGGTTCATCAAGTCTATGAAAGCTATTGGGGCATTGGTAAGCCCAAAGGACATAACTAAATATTCAAAGTGACCATACCGAGTACGGAAAGATGTCTTCGGGATGTCTTATTCTCTAACTCTTAGCTGATGATATCCAAATCTAAGGTCTATATTAGAGAATTAACTGGCACCCTAAAGTTTGTAAAAAAGTCATTGATTTTGTACAGAGGATACTTGTTCTTGATCGTAACCTTATTGAGTGAAAGGTAATTAATCCATATTTTGAGTGAACCATCTTTCGTACATGAATAAGACTGGTGCACCCCATGGGGAAATGCTAGATCTGATAAATCCCTTATCTAAGAGATCGTTCAATTGTTCTTTCAGTTCTCTGAGTTCTACTGGTGCCATTTTGTATAGCGGAATAGAGATAGGCTAAGTGTCTGAAAAAAGATTAATACCGAAGTCTATTTCTTATTCGAGAGAAAATCCTTGATGATCTTTTGGGAAGACATTTGAATATTTATTCGGTACTGGGACTAATTCAAGACTGGGAACCTCAGAACTGGAATCTCTAACATGAACTAGATGTTAAATACATCCCTTAGATATCAATTTCCTTGCATGAAGGTAGGAAAAAAGCTAACCACTGAAAGCGGATACACTTCCCTTCCACTCTAGGAAATGTTCATTTTTAAATTGAAATTGAACTTTCCTATTTCTGCAGTCGATTGTGGCATAAAAGGAATTAAGCCAATCCATGCCGAGAATGACATCAAAATCAGTCATCTCTAATTCGACTATGTCTGCTGAAGTGACTTTGTGACATATCATAACTAGGAAATTCCTGTGTACCTGTTGAGATATGATGGTTTTACCTACTAGAGTAGATACTGTAAAGGGCTCTGCTAGAATTCAGGACTGATTCTGAAATCAACTGCTATATAAGGAGTAACAAAAGACAAAGAAGCTCCTAGTTCTAAGAAAACATAAACATACATATGAAAGATCTATAATGTACCAGTAAATACATAAGGTGAAATTTCCTAATTGTGTTGAGTCTGAAGATCATACAGATGATTTGGGCATTCCCTGCTTGTAGCACAAAAAGTGGTACCCTACTGATTTAGGCGACCAAACTGAGATGAGGAGTGATTCTGTTGATCCTGAGGACCAAGGTGAGGATAGTCTCTAACTCCATGGCCTCTCTTTCCACAACCAAAACAAATGCCACTACCTGCTCTATACACACCCTGATGGTGCTTACCATAAGTCTGGCAAGAGGATAGCTGCGGGCACTACTAACACTACCCTAGAACTTAGAGCCTGGTGCTCTATCTTTGTTACCCTTTATGAACTTAGGAACTGGAGCACTGGTTGTAGAGGGATCTGGAACAGATGACTTAGGATAAAACTTGCAATGATTTTCTTCTACTGATTTAGGGTAAGCAAAGTTGAAACTACCTATTTTCGCGCTCTTATTCTTCTTTTCCCTCTGCATAATTTTTTGCCCTTTTACCTACTGAGTATGGGTCATAAGTCTAGCTAAGGTCATATCACTGTTCATTATAGAGGATCTGCACTTATTAACCATGCTATCGTTTACCCCTAAAGTGAACTTACTCATCTTAGATCTACTATCTGCAACCACATGAGGGGCATATCTCGCTAACTGAGTAAAATTTAGAGAATACTCTTTTACCATCATATTGGCCTGCCAAAGGTTGATGAACTCTATCACCTTAGCTTTTCTAAGCTCCTGGGGAAAGAATCTATCTAAGAATGTAGTGACAAACTCCTCCGACTCCATAGGGCCTGCATTATCTGATCTTTTGAACTTCCACTGTTTGAACCAAGCATGAGCTACATCCTGCAATTAGTATGTAGCTAGATCAAAACTCTCAACAGTAGTCACCCCCATTGTGTCTTTCATTTTTTAAACCTGATCTAATAATTCCTGAGGGTCTTCTTCTACCTTAGACCAGAGGAAGGTTGAAGGATTCATTCAGGTGAAGTCCCAAATCCTAACTGTAGTTGAGATGACCACTGGGTTGGCACAAATAATTGTTGGCCATTTATTATGAGCAGCGGCTGTATGAGCAAGAGTGGTAAATGCAGTCCTAAACTCTGCATAAGAAATATGATCTCCCAAAGGTTCTTCGAGCGGAGAGGCTGACTGATTTCCATTTCATTTTTGGGAGGCATGTTCTGTAGAAGAAGGGAAGTAATGGATTAGACTAAGAGACTGACTTATGATTACACTTACAGGCACGACATGAATACTGAAATAGGGGAAACTATTCTTAAAACATCTTATAGATTCTTGCACATAAATGTGGCGTGCAACACATCCATGCACAAGACTCTACTAGATGTGGCTTTCAAACTTCCTTGGACTCTATTGAATCTTAGGCTCTGATAGCAAGTCTGTAACGACCCGATTTGCTGAACCGGAATGCTACATGGTGCTTATTAGCCCGAAGGACCACAACCTAACCTATGAGTGATATATGTACCTGTATACTGCATAAGATAACATAATAATGTAGAAACATACACTGAAAGGCCATAAGGTTTAATGAACATAACTGAATAATGTAACATCTGTGTGGGGTAATATAATACCCAAAACAAAACTACAGTCTAAAACATTAGAGTCTGTCTCTAGTATTCATCTAGTCTAAAAGCCTCTACTGTCTGAAAAATCTAAATAAAGAGTTGATGGGACATATCCCTAACTAACTCCAACTAATAAGCTAATCAATGAGATAGTAAAATCATTATATCCTCAAAGGATGAGGACTCACTTCTACTCTGACTGCTAAAATTAGAATCTACTGTTGATCTCGAACTGGTGTCTCTGAACATATGATGTAACATAAAAACAAAGCACCATAGCGCGAGTGCATCAGTATAATAGAATGTACTGAGTATACATGTGAGGAAGGATATATGCAAGGGTTTGCATGCATGATCAATACTAAATGACTGTCTAACATGAATGTGAGAATGCATATATAAATATCCGACTGTAACTAACAACGTGATAACATAACACTGATACTATGGTAGCATGACTACTAAGTCTGGACACTGATAACATGACATAACTGACAACATGAATGACTGTATCTGAATATAAATAATTACATGGGTGACTGTGTATGACAGTCCTAAATATGATAGAACTATCTGAGTTCTGTACTATGTCTGAGTTGACTGTGTCTGACAGTCCTAAAATCTAAAAAACTATCTGAGTTCTATTATTGAGACTGATTGACTGTATCTGACATTCCAGATTCTACAACATGAAACTGTAGGAAGGAGTATCTAACCGACATGCCCTAAATATACTATAATAGCTGAGATGGGGTCTAATCTATGCCCTAATTAGAAGAGTGTCAATACCGCGCCACTGGTAAAGACAATATGTAAGTAACCCTCATATAACAGGTATCTCTAGAGAGAATGGTGGAAACCCTCATATAATAGGTTAGGCACCTCATCTACCCTCATATAGTAGGCTACAATGTCTCAACCGATGCTGGCTACATATTTAAAGAATGCAAGCATTGCTTCTAAGAATCACACCCTCATGTAACAGTTGAGTCCCTATCCTTGGGTTCACTCGTTATTAATTCCTACTTCCATCTAAATGGACACTGAACATGATTTATTGAACTGAACTGAGCATGAATATTCATGGATGACAGAATACTACTGATTTCTGACAACTGACTGAGTCATAATATCATGGAGATTTTTCCTGAGTCAAAAGACTATCTAAAGTCTAACAGTTCATATCTTGACTAAGAGTATTAGGAAAACATGACATGGCTCTAGGCACACAACTAATATTTCAGGTACAAGTACCCCCGGGACTCGATTTTAGGAAACTAACATGACTTGATATTCTTGAATACATGATAATCACCACAATAAGTTTATTGAAGCATTTTATTAAATGTCTAATAGGCAAAAACTTGTACATTTATGGGGATTTTCATGATATCATGCTAGTTGGGAAAATTTCCTTAATCTAGGCATTTTATAAAACATATAGCCGGCATAGTACATGTAAACATCATGGCATAGCAATTAAACATCACGGTTCAATTTCCAATTTCATCATACAAGGTTTTAGTGATGATATTTCATAAATCTTTATCTATACTAATCATCCCACATGGAATTTATTATCAAATCATGGAATAGAAATAAATTCCTCATTTATCAATATGAAATAGAACATACAAAGCATGAACACATGAAGAAAATCCATATCTTATAGTTGAAAAGGGATTCTTGGACTTCATGGATGGAAGGAGCCCATGAATGAACACTATGCATACCTTAGATTGTGATTTCGTGAAGATTGATGGTGAAACCTTCATGAAATTAGACCTTCTATAAAAACCCTAGTTTGAGTTCTTCAGAGTATTTGAGAGAAACATCAATACTTTGGATGAATAAGGGAAAAATCACGTATTTGGAATCTTATATAGGGGGCCCAAATTGTCCCTTTTAACCCTGGACACGTAGTTTATCACATCGTGTCATTGGAAATTGACAAATGTGAAATTGCATGGTGTTACGACGTGGAGCTATAGCGTTTCCAGCTTGTTTATGACCTAGAAGTTTGCCACGACATACCATTATTATGGATCATTATTATGGATCAACACTGGAAATTGACCATTTCTATTGGATCTATCTCCGCGATGCACTGAAGGCTCAGGTCAAACACTGTCTTACTAAAAAGGACCTAACTCTTCGCCCGGGTAGATTTGGGCCAATATATTATCTAAAGAGAACTTATTCATTTTCCCACTTAATGGAATGTGAAAATTATGAAAATACCTCGGGTATAAGAATGAATTCTTATTTAAATGCAAGTTCTAGCATCCTTGAGATGATTTTCAAACTAAGAAAAGGTGCAGGTATTATAGCCTTGGTCTTGCATTCTCAAATAATACCATCATCATGAATTAATGCTCAGTTATCTAATGTTACCCAGTCAGCCATTACCTTCTGTGTATAATCCTTTATAGTCCCAGTGCAGCTATTCTGACCAACTACAGTTAAGTCTTACATGTCCAATATTCAGGTATCAGCCAGGTAGTCATATTTCCATTGATCATGTTTAGTTGAACTTTAGCTTATCATTCCTTTTATGTCAATTAGTGTCATTCAAGGATGAATATTCCCAAGAGGGGAGATATTATAATACCTCATATTTCTACCTAGCTTAAAAATCCTCCCAGAAAAGTTAAAGACTTATTTTAAAGATAAATCTACTTTTATACATATGGTATCTTTAATATTTTCATGTTGAAAATTGAATAATCATTCCATCGATACCAAATTCACCAAATCCAACACTCGAACGAAGAGTTAGAGCCATTTTAGTAAGATAGTGGGCCACCTGAGCCATCAGCGTATCGCATAGCTAGCTCAAATGGAAATTGTCAATTTCCAATGTTGCTGTGCTATAGTGGCTCATCGCACCAAACTTCCAGGTCTCAAAAAAAGTTGCAAAGCTATAGCACCGTATCATGCCACCATGCAATTTACTATTTGTCACTTTCCAGAGACACGGTGCGATAGCACTACGTTGCGCCAAGGATGAAATTAAGGAAATGTTCACTGAATTAAAATACACGTCGAATGGTTAAAAGGGTAAATTTCTCACCCCTGTATATTCCCAATAACACGTGATTCAGCCATAATTCACCTAAAATATATTATTTCTCTCACGTTTTTGTCAAGAATAAGCTAGGGTTTTCAATTGGGGATTTAAATCCAAGACTAAAATTCAAGAATCTCTTCGTGAATATTCATAGAATCGAGAATTAAGGTATGCACAATGTTCATTCATGGATTCCTTTCATCCATGGTGACTAAGAATTAAGTTTTAAATCTTGTATTATGAATATTTTGTTGTGGGTTGATTATGTTCATGTGATTATGGTTGTATGATTCCCAATTTGGAACTCTTATGTATTGTTCATGAACCTATGCCAGTATGTGGTCTAAAGTATGTAAAATTGAATTAAAATATGGAGTATAGTTGTATTAATTTGATGGTCATGCCTATGCCCGAAGTCATGCATCCTAAGTGTTTGATAAAATGCTTAATAGATTAGAAATTATGCATTATAGCTTAATTGTAACCTAAGTAATGAATGCATGCTTTACCCTATTACTAAGAATGACTTCCATGATATTGTATACATTATGAATGGTTGAGGGAATATCTATGAGATTAGGGTACTGAAGGTATGACATTTTTATATGCAATTCTATTCATGTACATGACTATGATAACTATGTTCTTCATGAAATCCCCAAATTAAGGTATTATGAAATGTTGATATTGGTCATGTATTCAAAAAGTGTCATGTTCTGTCAGTTTCATGCTATCGAGTCCTGGGGGTACTTGTAACAAAAATTGAGATGTGTTAATAGAGCCAGTATGCTATTTTTATGATACTCTCAGTCAAGCCACGATCAGTAGAATTTAGTCAGTGACATGACTTAGGAAAGCTCAGAAAACTCAGTATAAGTCCAGTCTTACTCAGTGATCTCAGTATTCTACGAAATCTCAGTAACCTCAGTACTCTTTGTCAGTCCTCATATCTCTGTAGCATTCCATCATTTAATGGAACTCAGTGAACAAAGTTTAGCTCCGCTAAATAATACCATTAGTATCAGTTCAGTTCAGTGTCTATTCTGTTGGAAGTAGAATTCAACATTGAGTGAACCAAAGGATGGGGACTCACATATTATTCAGTGGAGGGTGTGATCCTTAGAAGCAATACTTCTGTTCTAGAAGTATGTAGCCAGTGTAGCTTGAGATTCACCCTACGCGTTCAGGGATTTATGCATCTTATTTGGGTTACCTACAAGGAGAGGTTAATGGAAGAGCTCTCTATCATAGAGGATTTACTCACAACTTGTCTTTACATGTGGCATGGTACTGATACCCTTCCAACGTAGTTTATAGTTGGACCCCACTAGTTCACTTTCAGGGCATATCGGTTAGATGATTACCTACCAAAGTCTTAGTTTTAGATCTAGTCTCAGAAATGGAACTCAGTTCTATTCTACAAATTTTAGGACTAACATAGTCAACCTAGTACAGTACAGAACTCAGCAAGCTCCATCAGTGTCAGGACTGTCAGATATAGTCACTCATGTTATCAGTACTCATACTCAGTAATCATGTTTTTCGCGAACTAAGTTAATGGTATATTGATTATACAAAACTTATATGGTCAATATTTAGACTCAGGACTGGCAGATGCAATCAATCAAACCAGTTATTCATAATCAGAGCTGTCTAAAATAATCTTTTTTCTATTTGTAAAATAACATCAATCTCTCAGTATTCAGTAGACTCAGTCATTCAGTATCCCAGTATTAGTACTTATATATCAGTAAATCCATGTTTCAGAATTCATAAGTCAGCATTATTATGATCTCAGTTACATTTATATATTTATGTATGTATTCTCACATTCATGTTATAAAGTCAGTTATTATTGTTCATGCATATAATCCCTTACATTTAGACTACCTCACTTGCATACGAGTATATTCAATGTAGTGACGTATTTGCACTATGGTATTTTATACCAATGGTTTGGAAGTACGAGTTCCTAAGCATCTTTAGTAGATAAGACATTCAACAGCCAGACTAGCAGTGAGTCCTCATCATTCGAGTATAGCATGATTATTTTATTACTTTATTATTTTATAGTTTGGAGTTAGTTAGGGACATATCCCATTAACTCCACAGTTTTCAGACAGTTTATAGGCTTTCAAAATACAACATATTTTAGACAATTTATTTCAATTTTAGGTATTATTATACCCCATTATAGACATTATTTATATTCTGTATTAGTTCAGTTTTGAACATTAGGGCCTTACAACTTATATTCTGCATATTTACAGTATATGATTCAGTGCTTAGTTGCAAATATCAGCCGTAGGTTAGCTTGTGGTCCCTCAGTTTCATGAGCATCATCTAACATTTCGGGTACCAAATTTAGGAGATTTCAATTATATATAAAGGTGGTCTACTAGCAATATTTATACACTTATATCTAATTTCTTTTGAGATTTTGTATCATGTATTGTTATCTTCAAGCTTACACACTCAATACATATTTTTATATTAATGCCCCTTATATGGGACATGTATTTCATGTTGCAGGCATAGGTGCTTCAGCTAATACACCTTCGTAGTAGGATCCCAAGATATCCAGTGGCTATTGGTGAGTTCCAGATTGATTTTGGACTTTCTGAGTCAATTTTATGTATTTTTATATTGTACAGAAATTAAGTGTGTGGAGGGGGTTTGTCCCTACCTTAATTAGGTGTCTATGTATCTTTTAGAGGCTTTGTAGAACAATGTAAAGTTAAGAAAGATAGTGTCTTATCTTTTAGAAGCTATGGCCCCAACGGACAAGTCTGGTATATATAGTTTTGGGCTTATCATTTATTTCTCATTAATACATTATTTAAATGTATGACAAAAACTTTGGTTATTATAGTTACATGCATGGGAATTATGAAGTTATGGATTAGTTCTATTGGGACTTCACAGCTATGGGTATATATCTACCCTAATAGGATTTAAGGCATGACAAAAGTGGTATCAGAGCAGGTCGTCCTAAGGTGTCTACAAAGTCGTGTCTTGTTTATGGGCGTTTGGTACACCAAATATATAAACATTAGGCTATAGGACATTTAGGGCTTGTCTCTTTTTCTTTATAACTTAGATCATGCAATAAAGCCCACGTTGTAAGTGAATTCATATTTAACCATGGAATATATTTTTTCCTTTTACTATAGTAAAGATGTAAGTTACACGAAGGAGTAAGAATATAGGTAAGCAAGTTGATGTGGCTATCGAAGAAGGGACCATCAAGGCACCACCTAGTCAAGCTAATCAATGTGAGGCTTAAGCTGAGTTTGTATTACAAACTTCTTCTACTTCTCCATCTCCAGAAGTTCTAAGAAGGAGAAGAACTATATCCTTAGAATCACCAATTAATACTTTTAATCAAGATCTAAAGAATGTGGTGCAATTGTTAGCTCGTATGGTTGCTAGACAAGTTCAAGGACCAGTTATTCCTACCGCAAGTTCTAGTGGTACAGCTATGGCAGCTAGCCTTCGGACGTAAGATTTTCTTACATTGGATCCTCCCATATTAAATGGATTATATCTTAATTAAGACCTATAGGACTTTATCGATCAATTCCAACGGACTCTAGATGTCTTGCATGAATTGAGTAAGGAGATATTTGAGCTAGCAGTATATATATTCAAAGGGGAGGCTGTATTTTAGTATGAAGGCTAGAAATGATCTAGGGATATCTATGTACCTTCAGCTGCTTGGAAAGAGTTCAAAGAAGCATTTCTTGATCATTTTCTTCCATTCAAGATTTGAGAGGCCCGTGCAGATTAGTTCTTACATCTTTTCCAAGGAAATATAAGTGTGAGGGAGTAAAACCTCCGATTTAACTCTCTACCTAGGTATGCCTTAATGTAGTAGCTACTATTGATGATAGAGTTTACAGATATATGGATAGGTTGGATTCATATCTTGTTAGAGATTATAATATTGTTACTTTGAATAAATACATTGTCATAGAAAGGATACAAGCTTTTTCACAAAAAATAGAGGATCATAGGTAAAGAAGAAGAACATAAGAATTTAAAATAGGGTATCCAAAGAGGGCCAGATCTATGGGGCAGTTTATTGCATCCTAAGGGGAGTTTAGGCGTAATTTTTCTTATAAAATGCCTTAGCCATTACCTTCTTATTCTATAGCTAGTGCTCTACCAACATTTCAAGGTTCAAAATAGAATTAGATTGGCCAAAGAAGTAAGACTCAAAGTTCAAGAAAAGCGAGGTATCAAGAGCAAAGGCATATGAGCCAATTAATACTTCCTCAACTGCCATGTAATATTTGTAGAAATGTTTATTTAGGTATACATTATTTTAGGAAAAATTCTTTTTTTTTGGTGTGGAATGACCAACTAGATTACTTGTTGCATCATCAACATTAGTGCCTTATTCAGGTTGGGGTGTACAAGATATAGGCCATTGTAGGGGTAAAAAAGGATCACCTAGCTCTAGTGGATTTCAGAACCGTACATATGCTTTAGTAGATCGACAAAATTTAGAGGTTTCTCTAGATGTGGTTACAAGTACATTGTCTATATTTTCACATTATGTATATACGTTAATTGATCAGGTTTCAACATTATCATATATCACCCCATGGGTCGCTCGAAAGTTCAAAAGAACACCGATATTACTAGTTAAGAAATTTTTAGTAAATATGTCAATTGGTGAAACTATTATATCTAGGAGAGTGTATCAAAATTATGTAATAACTATTTGTGGTCGTTGTACAATGGTTGACCTTGTTGAGTTAGAAATGGATTATTTTGATGTTATAATGGGTATGGATTGATTGGCTTCTTATTATTCCACAGTAAATTGTCGAAGTAATTCGGTGTATTTCCATTTTCCAAGTGACGAAGTCCTTGAATAAGGGGCTAATATTGGTGCGCTAAGAGGTAAATTTATTTCTTATTTTAAGACAAAAAGGATGATTTCCAAATGTTACATTATCATCTAGTTAAAGTGAAGGACACAGATTTGGAGCTGCCTGTTCTTAAAACTATTCTAGTGGTAAATAAGATTCTTGATGTATTTTTTGAAGATCTTCCAGGTTTTTCTCCAGAATGTGAAGTAGAGTTTGGTATTGATATGATTCTAGGTACACAGCCAATATCAATTCCTCCATATAGAATGGCCCTGATAGAATTATGTGAATTGAAATACCAATTGAAGGACTTTCTAGAAAAAGGATTTATAAGTCCTAGTATGTCCCCATAGGGCACACCAGTGTTATTTGTCCATATGAAAGATGGATCATTGAGAATGTGTATTGACTACCGGCAACTGAATAAGGTGACTATTAAGAATAAGTACCCCTTTCCAACAATTGATGATTTATTTGATCAGTTACAAGGTGGCAAGTATTTCTCATAGATTGATTAGAGGTCGGGTTACCCCCAAGTCAAGGTCAAAGTGAATTATATACCAAAGAAACCTTTTCGAACATGGTATGGTCATTACGAGTTTCTAATCATCTCCATTGGGTTAACTAATGCACCTGCATCTTTAATGGATTTGATGAATAGGGTGTCCAAGCCATTCTTTGATATGTTTGTGATAGTTTTTATATATGATATTCTGGTTTATTTAAGATCTAAAGAGCACCCTATTAATCAATTATGACAGGTGTTACAGATTCTTCGTGATCGTAAGTTATATGCAAAGTTCTCTAAATGTGAGGTTTTGTTAAAATCTATAGCATTCTTGGGTCATATTGTATCTAATGAAGGAATAATAGATGATACTCAACAAATAGAAGTTGTGAAGAGTTGTCCTAGACCTACAACACTGACAGAGACTCGTAGTTTCCTTAGGTTGGCAGGTTATTATAGAAGGTTTGTTGAAGGATTTTCTTCAATTTCTACACCTTTAACAAAGATAACACATATAGCATCGAAGTTTTAATGGAATGATGCATGTTAAAGAAGTTTCCAAGGTCTAAAGAATAAGTTGACTTCTACTTCTGTATTAGTACTTGTAGAAGGCACCAACGGGTATGAAGTGTATTGTGATTCTTCAAGAATTTGTTTAGGATGTGTATTAATGCAGCATGGTAAAGTAAAAGGTTATGCCACTAGACAATTACAGCCATAGGAGAAAAATTACCCTAGACAAGATCTCAATCTATCAATAGTTATATCTGCTTTAACGATATAGCGGAACTATTTGTCAAGTATTCATTTTGAAATATATAATGACCATAAGAGTTTGCAATATATCTTTATCCAAAAGGATCCATATTTGAGGCAGCGGAGGTAGCTTGAAATATTAAAACACTATGATGATGATATCTTATATTTTCTGGAAAAAGATAATGAGGTAGCTGATGCATTGAGTTATAAGGCCATCGTGGGAACTTATGGGCAGTGTACGGAAAGAAAAGGGATGAGTAAAGATTGATACCAACTAGCCAATTAGAGGTTTGCCTTTTTGAAACTCTAGATAAGTGGCTTATTATGTATATGAAAAAATCTTCATTAGTAGCTAAAGTTAAAAAGAAGCAATATGCAAATCCAAATCTATTATAGTTTATGGAGAATGTACAATGTGGTATGACCAAAGAATTTGAGCTTACGCCAGAGGGAGTACTTCGGTGCAGAAACAAATTGTGTGTGTCTAATATAGATGGGCTAAGAAAGAGGATTATGATAGAGGAACATCATTCAAGGTATTTTATCCGTCCAGTGTCAACTAAAATATATCAATATTTGAAAGAAAAATATTGGTGAAGTGAAATAAAGAAGAACATTGCAGAATTTGTAGCCGAATGTCCAAATTGTCAAATAGTAAAAGTAGAGCATTAAAAGCCTGGGGGTTATATGCAATATATAGCTCTTCCCATCTTTAAGTGGGACATGATCAACATGGATTTCATCACTGGTTTGCCTCATACATCTCAAAATTTTTATTCCTTTTGGGTTATAGTTGATAGGCTTACAGAATTAGCACACTTCCTATCATTTAAGACCACCTACACAGTTGAAGAGTACACAAAATTGTATATAAAATAGATAGTTTGGCTACAAGGAGTACCAATATCCATTATATCATATAGGGGAGCTCAATTTACTCTAAATTTTTTCATTCCTTCTTAGAGAAATTTGATGATCACAAGTAAATTTAAGTACAACTTTTCTCCCTCGGTCAGATGGACAAGGAAAATGTACCATTCAAAAACTAGAAGATATGCTATGAGCTTGAGTGTTGGACTTTAAAGGTAGTCAGGTTAATTATTTACCCCTCATCGAGTTCTCCTGCAGCAATAGCTACCATTCATGTATCAAAATAGTACCATATCAAGATTTGCAAGGGATGATGTGTAGATCACAAATTAGATGGTTTAAAGTGGGTGAAACTTTCTTGTTGGGCCAGATCTTGTTCATCAAGCTATGTAAAGGTTAAAGTGATCCAACAATGGCTAAGAACGGTGTAGAGTCGTGACAAGTCATATGCAGATGTTATAAAAAGAGAGATAGAGTTTGCTATAGACGATTGAGTATTCTTAAATGTGTCAACCATGAAATGTGTAATGAGATTTGGTAAAAAGGGGAAACTATGTTCACGTTATATTGGCCCATATAATATAATTTGAATTTTTTTCTAGGTCGCGTATAAGTTAGAGCTACCCCAATATCTCTCAATAGTTCATCGAGTATTTCATGCCTTAATGGTTCAAAAGTGCATCGGAGATCCATCACATATTACTACTACTAAAGATGTACAAGTTACGAAAGATCTCACCTATAAAAAAATACCTATTTTAATTGTAGATCGATAAGTTAAGAAGTTAAGAAACCAGGGAATAGCTTCTGTAAAAGTACTTTGGAAAAACAAGCAAGTAGAAGAGATCATATGGAAGATAAAGAAGCAATGAAATCCAAGTACAACCATTTATTCAAAAATGAATAGAAAATAAAAGATGCTAAATTAAAGAAATAACAAGTAAATATATATATATATAAGTACTTTGTGATGACAAGAATATTAACCATAGGCTTGAACTTGTTTTGGTTGGGCATATTATGCTAACATTCAAGGAAGAATGTCCATGGGGGGATGTAACTCCTCGTATTTTTGCATTTAGTTGTTCTAATTATATGAGACTTGGTATAGCCTTGTATTATAGATAACGGACGAGATTTTTTCACAAGTATTGAAGATGTAGATAGAGTTCGAGATGCTGCCCGTATATTTTGGTGTGACGTGACCAAGTTAACATCAATACAACTATGTAAAATTTGGATCGAATGCTAGTATTTATTCTTAAGTTTAAAGTGACCAAGTATATACAAGTTTACGTTAGATTAAAGGGATTAATAACTAAAAATAGAGTATTTTGTTAAGGTGCTTGCTTGACTTATTTATACTAGTAGGTGAGTCACCTACTATGACCTTTTGATCAGCCTTAGAACTAAGTAGGTGCATCACCTTCTATGACTCCCTTGAGCATCTTATTGAACCAAGTACACTACTATTTACTTGAGTTTATTCTGGCCAAAATTTAAGGTGAGAAAAGGAGGAGAATGGGCAGCAAAGGCCCAATAGTTTTAGATCCACAAAGGCCCAATATAATGAAAAAATAAGTGCATCACCTACTTGACAAAGTATGGCCCAAAAATGGCCAAGAAATTCAGCCAAGATTAGCTCCCTTTAAAAGGATTGAAATCAGCTCCCTTAGCTCATTTGAACTTAGACAAAAAAATAACTTTCTATTTTTTCTCTACTACTATGTCATAGCTATACATCAGCCCCATAATTCCACTGCGGTTTTTGGGATTTACCTTATTTACAAGGTAAAGGTAAGTGAACAAGTCATGAGTTTATCTTAAGCAAACTATGAGAATTATAATCTTTATGATTAAAGTATAGGACCGCCCTGTATAAGTCTGGTAGTTCCATTATTCTTAATTATTAAGGAATTTCTCTTTGCTCTTTTGGTTTATGTGTGAAGAGATTAAGCTATTTAAGAGACTAAACGACCAAAAAAATTAATGTTTGGTTATTTTTCATTTTTTTTCCTTTTCCTATATACATGTATTGTTAGAGGATTGCACATATATTATTTTTAAGAACTCAAGAGATGGTGAGTTAAATATTTGGTTTCTATATTAATGGACATTTGGGGTTGTTTTGTGGAAATTTTGTGTGTACATGTTGGGGGCTGCCAGGTTGATATTAGGGAAAGGTATGATCAGTTCGTATTGAAATATTGAAGAAAGATATGGTGGTACACTACCGAGCAATTTGTCATACACATTTCTTACTCATTCTGTTTTGTATACCATTTTTGAAGGTACAATGAAGTCAAATTTGTTTTGCGGAATCTTAAAAGAATATGTATGTATATTGATATAATTAGAGGAGAAAAATGTTAGAATAACACAATTAATTTGTAAATTAAGTGTTTACTACCCAACTACTATTTTGGTGAAGTTAAGTAGCCCAAATGTGTTAGTTCGCTCCTAATATTAGTTTACCATATATTTTATTGTAGATAAGTAGTCTAAAATGATGGAAGTCAAGTAGGGTTAGTATTGGAGTTTTACGACCAGGTATGTAAGGCTACTCTATGTCATATTCTTTTGCATGAAATCCAACACTTTTGGTACAATGTAAGCTTATAAATATTTCCTATAGTATGTAATACCCAATAGCAGCACATGATCTCCCATCTAGCTAATGACCATGTTCCTGCTCCCTAATATATTAAAAACCATCACCACATCCCTAATGAGTCTGCATTTTTACATTTAATAGCAAGTCTTAAAAGTTCCCCTTTATTTCAAATAAAACCTTTATGTTATTTTTATCTCCTGAACATTTCATCTTTGTGCAATCTATTCTGTATCTCTTTATTATTGCTTATGTGTTTCTTCATATGTCTCTTTTTGGTAGATAATTGTTCAAAGGTACAAAGTTATTATGACAATCAAAGTAATAATCTCAAAGGTAAAATAAACTAAATAATGCAAATCTAATTAAATGGGAGGAAGCTCAGGGTCATAAGCCTTGCATGGGCCAATCTAAATACCTTATATATAGGTGGCATCTTAGGGGAATAATCCTAGAATGGTCGGATCCTAATGTATATATGAGAGTGGAAGATCAAGGGCATAAGTCTAGCATGGGCCGATCCCAATTTGTCTATTGACCACTAATCATTGAGTCATTTGAATTATATGACTTACAAAGATTATGATGTATGAAGGGTAAAATAATGAAAAGAATGTAATGAACCTGATCCCTTAAGTATATATAAAGGTGGTCTACTAGCACTACTTATACATTTATATCTGATTTATATTATGCTCTTGTATCATGCATTGTTACCTTCAGCCTTACATACTGAGTACATATTTTTGTACTGATGCCCCTTTTGGGGGACTTGTATTTTATGTTGCGGGCACAGTGCTTTAGCTAATACACCTTCTCAGTAGGAGCCAAGGATATACATCGGCATTTAGTGAGCTCCTGATTGATTCGGGGATTTTTGAGTCTATTTTATATATTTTGGTATTGTATAGAAGTTAAGAGTATGGCGAGGGATTTTTCCGACCATAACTAGGTGTCTGTGTAACTTTTAGATGCTTCGTAGGGCAATGTAAAGTTAAGCATGATAGTGTTTTGTCTTTTAGATATTATGGCCCAAACAGCCAGGTTTGGTATTTATAGTTTTGGTCTTGTTGTTTATTTCCCATCAATACATTATATCCATGCATGACCAAATATTTGGTTATTATAGTTACATTCATAAGAAGTACAAGGTTATGGATTGGTTCTCTTAGGACTTCACGACTACGTGTGTTTGTCAACGCTAATAGGATTTGAGGTGCTAAAGGTATTCGGTCATTCACTATCCTAGATTGTACCATCAACTCTTATGGGGGTTTGTGTTAGGTTCTTTATGTTTACTCACTTTTGCCTTATGGGGGCCAATCTTTTAGTTGTAATGGTATGATATTTATGTTACTACCATATATGTATTTTTTATCTATGCATAGCAGTGTCAGAGATTATTTCAATGATTTCACAATTTATCTAACTTAGCATAATCAACCTTGTATATAATGATATTTATATTAAAATATAGCTCAATCAGGTAGTGATGCCTACTGAGTAATTATGGTTTTTGTATTCATACTACACTTCTATACATTTTATATAGATTTAAGTTATAGTTTCCATCACTAATTTGAAATTCATGCAAAATTGATTTTGGAGATTGGGTGATCTCTAAGAGTTAGAGTTATCCTTTTTCCTTATAGTTATTTATGTCTAGTCTTTCATCTACAAAATAGATTGCATTTGACAATTCAATACCCGGAGTTTATTATTGTAGCTCTTGTATGAACATTTCGATCTTGGGAAGTTGGTTGTCTTTTTGCTTATCTTTTAGACCTTTATGAGTTTATTATTGATATTAAAGCCTTCAATTTTTAAATTGTATTTAGCTTCAGGCTATGGTTTAGCTTACCTATAGGTGAGATATAATAGGTTCAATCATGACTCATAAATCGAGTCATGACAGTATTGATGCACTAGGGTTATGTTATTGTTTATGCATCGAGATAGCTGAAGGTGCATGAGTGCAATTACCCCACTTATTATTTGGAGTACGTGGTGATAGCCTTCATGCTTAATATGTGAGGGCATTATATTTAGGGTGTGCATTGTGAGATCTTCAAATATTATTACTAGGTATTATAGATGGATGGAGTCTCTTTAGGATTATGATATCTCAATCTTGTATCACCGGGCATAGCAAAGATAGTAGTAGACTCCTTCAGCTAAAAGGAAGTAAGTATGGGTATCTTGGGTTGTATTTTACTTTCTCAGAGGTAATTGGCATGCGACCTTTAGTCCTTAGCTAACTTACTAGTACTAGTTGATATTTCAAACCCTAAGAGGATTCTTGCTATTATTGAGGCCCTAAAAGTTTAAGTCTTTAGACCCAACAAGGTCCCATGTATGACTCATCCTACCCAAGTCACATTGACAACATACAGTATGTAACCTTCAACTAAATCCCTGGCAGAATAGAATCCACACGAAGTTGTAACAATAAGCACCATACTAGTCCTAGGTATGACTCGGACACTGGCTTATAGATTATGGTTATCTACTCTTACTCATATCCAACTTAAGTTACCATGTCTAAGATTAAGCTAAGGAAATCCCAAACCAAATGATCTGTATTCAATCATACGACTCATACCATTTAAGTCATACCCATTCCAGTGACCAAAATCTATCCCACTAACCAACACAGGCCAACATACAACTGGACCATACTATTCGTCAAATAACATACGGCTCATACCCATAAGTCATATTGGGTCCAGAGATCAGAATTTGAGGAAATTTTCTAGGGTCCAGAAACTAGGGTATTTCAAAATGTTTTGCCAAGATCATCAATTTAGCCATGCCCAAAATATCCTTGACTATGTGGAAGGGAACTATTAGTCGCGAGCCGACATGGATTATTTCTTATATTTTATGGTAGGAGTTATATTTTGAGGGGTTATGAGTCTTATCTCACTTATATTAGTGATATAAGTTAGCATATTCCATTGCTTGACTCTATTCTAAAGGTTTGTGAGTTCGCAAATGTTTCTACTACCGATCTACTTGGTTTTCCACATGCACGTGATATTGATTTTATTTTTGATCTTGAGTTGAGCACCTAACCTATATCTATGGAAACTTATTGTATGTCTTATTCGAATCTTAAAGTGCTAAATTCTCAACTTGAAGACCTTCTTTGTAAGGGTTTTATTTGACCTAGTGTGTCTCCTTATATATCTGTATTAGCATTCATAAAAAAAAAATATGGTTTCATTCATATAAGTATTTACTATAGATAGGATAAGAAGCCGATGATAAAGAACGAATAATTTATTCCTTACATTAATGATTTATTTTACCAATTTTAGGGTTCAACAATGTATTCTAAGATATTTTTGAGATATAGTTTTGAGGATATGCAAAAGAAATCCTTTAGGACCCAATTTTGTTAATATGAGTTCCTAGTGATATCTTTTGGGTTGACAAACGCTCATACCAGATTTAATAACTTTAGGAACCATATGTCTGGGAATCATTTGGATTCTTTTTTGGTGACTAAAGGGGAGCAAATATAACATTTGTGGATTGTGCTACAGAATTTGAGAGTCTTTTTTCAAAATTTTCTAAGTGTGAGTTTTGGTTTATGTCTCTGGCATTCCTTGGTCATGTGGTGTCTAAAGATTAAAATATGGCAGACCTAGTAAAGATTGAGGTTATTCGTGATTAGGCGAAGTCTACATCTCTTCCTAAGGTTCATAATTTTATTTATTTGGCTAGCTAATATAGATGGTCTATTGAAAAGATGCTATTATTTAAACTCTTTTGACCAGATTGACTAAGAAGGAGTTTCCTTTATTATGGTCTAGGGAGTGTGAGTCAATCTTTATAAAGAATAAGGGATATCTTACTTCAGCTCTTATCTTTGCAATTCCTATCATGTGTGAAGGATTTTTTGTATATTGTGATGCTTCTAATATTGGTTTAGGTTTAGTCTTAGTGTGGTAGGTTCAAAATATTATTTGTATATCATGGCATTTGAAGGTGCACCAACACAACTACCTTGCTTATGATTTTGAGTTGGGAGCAATAGTATTCATGCTTATGATTTGGAGACATTATGTTTATGGAGTTCACTGTGAGATATTCACAGATCACCGTAGTCTTTAGTAGCTATGATCTAGAGGGAGCTTAATTCTAGGAAGAGTATATGGATGGATTTTTATTAAGGATTATGATATATCTATTTTATTTCATCCGAGCAAGGTAAATTTGTTAGCGGATTCCCTAAGCCAAAAGCAAATAATTATGGTTAGTTTTGCTTATATATTAGTTTCAAAGAGTCCATTGGCACAGGAAATCTAGTCGTTAGCTAAGTTGATTATGTTACATTATATTTCAGACCCTACGATGATTCTTGCTAGTGTTGAGTCATGGTCATCGCTATTTGAGTAGATTTGGAGTCGTTAATTTGAGGATGTGAGACTTTGAATCATCCAAGATAAGGAGTTGCATTCTGAGTCTAAGAGAGATACCATAGATTATGATGGTGTTTTGAGATTTGATAGCTATATTTATGTTCTGAGGGTTGACGACTTGATTTTGTGTAAGGCTCATAGCTCTAGATATTCCATTAACCTAAATACAACTAAGACGTATAATGATTTAAGGAAAAAATATTGGTTTAGAGGTATGAAGATAGATATGGTAGACCTTGTAGGTTATTTCCTTTTTTGTCAGCAGGTGAAGCCCAAGCATCAGAGACGAGGTGGCTTGATTTTGAGGTTTCCTATTCCTAAGTGAAAGTGGGAGAGAATTACTATGAAATTTATTAGTGTTTTTCCTCATACCTCTCGTGACTCTGACACTATTAGGTAATTATGGATACATCATTCCAAGTCAGATGTCCTTTATTGCCATTTGCCCATATCTGTGTTCATAAGACAACTCTTTCACATGGTGAGCCTATATGTACTATTTCAAACTGGGATTTAATTTTCACTTCTATCTTTTAGAGAGATATTCATAAGAAGTTAGGTACTCTGGTGGAACTTAGTAAAACCTTCCATCATTAGACCAGTGGCAAGTCAGAGCAGAATATTTAGGTTTTTGCGGATATGCTCTAATCCTATTAGGGATTTTGGAGGTAAATGAGACTAATACTTATCTTTAGTATAGTTTACATATAATAATAATAGTTACCATAGAAGTATTAAGATGGTGCCTTTTGAGTATTTTCATAGTAGGTGATGTCATTCTCTAGTTGGGTGGTTTGATACGTCCAAGATTAGACCCCATGGTATTGACCTACTTTCGGAATCATTGGATAGAGTTAGGGTGATTGACTATAGGTTGAAGGAAACTTAGAGTGGGCAGAAAGATTATGTCGATTTTTAACACCCTGCTTTAAGATTTGGAGTTATTTATAGGTTTTTCTCCATATGTTGCCTATAAAGGGTGTGATGAGGTTCGGGATGAAGGGAAAGCTTATCCCCAGACATATTGGATATTTTCAGATTTTTTACACGATTGTTGAGGAGGATTTTAAGTTAGAACTACCCCCAAATTTTTCTACTTTTAAACTAGTCTTCCATATTTTTATGTTGCGGCGATATATTCCAAATGCATTCCATATTCTCACATAGGACTCATTCATAGGGATGAGTGGATAACCTTCATGGAGCAGACGATGCTTATTTTAGCTAATGATGTCAGACGATTGTGCACTAGTGTGATTTTGTTAGTTAAGTTTTGGTGGAGACACTTCCAAGTAAATAAGTCTACTTGGGAGATATAGAGTGAGATGCAGACCCAGTATCCTCTCCTGTTTTAGGCCTGTGGGACATCCTAACTCTTTACTTTTGTATTAGAAAATTCCTTTAGTTTTGGATATTATGATGACCCTCTAGGTTAAGTCAATTTTCCACTCATTTTTGTTATTTAAAGATTTCCTTATAGCATCCCCAAATTAGTTATGACCAGTTGGAACTGACAGTTTGATTACTAAATAGCTTATGTGTTTTTTAGAGCCAATTCTCAGGTTTTAAGTATTTGGTAGTTCAAATTGGATTCATGGAAAAAAAATTGTTAAATAACCTAGTTTGCCAATTTTTAAAGTTACAACAGCTTCAAAATGTCGATTCTAGGCTAGGAGGACCCTTAGTTTAGATCTGAAGGCTTCCAAAATTTAATTTTTGTTACTAGTCAAAAGTTTAGAAAAATAGCACATAGGCATGGGGCCCACTATTCCTCGAAAGACCTTGGCTAGAAATTTCAACTGTGCCATTGAGTTTGGAACATCGAATTTAATAAGGGAGCATAGTTCATTTGCATATAGAGGATTCTTGATAAATCTCAAGAGACTGGTGGAGACTTGGAAAATTCAATGTTTCATCAGGTACTAATGTATCACTTAAGAGACCATTGAGACACTTAATTTGTAATCTCTTAAGTGACCAGCCAACCGCTTATGCGGTATGTCTTAGCAGGTATCTCTTAGAAATTCCTTATGTGCTTTAGTAATGATCGCTTAAGAGGCCAAAGGAAACTTAAGAGATATTATATAGATCCGACAAATATCTCTTAAGCATCACATGGGCACCTGGGAATACTATAAATTCCCCCACTTAGCCCGATTAGCATATTTTCAAGAGTATAGAACCCTTAAAAGTGTAAAAATTTTAGAGAATCATTGGTGGGTGATTTTTGAGCATTTGTGAACTTAAGTTACTCTTTTTTTCTCCTAATTGTTTGTAAGGTTTCATTAATTTAAAGATTAAATCCTTTATTTATTTGACAACCCCTAAGATAAAGGTGGGTTAGTTAAAGAAATATTTGTACATGGAGTTCACCCATTCTTTATTGTAGCTGTTCCTTGAATCCAGAGGGGCATATTATCGATTCTAAGAGTACAATTCCATAAATGAGGCCCTCATGGGATTTCGACAAAATTTTTGTCACGAAGCACAATAGTGAAATATGGATAACAATATTCTAATTTTGATGAGTACATTCTAATTCTGATTGCGTGTAATCTTGCGCAATCTTCTTAAAAAGGAAAATCATTAATTTAGTAAATTCTTCGGGCTCTTCTTTGGCATCTAGGTATGCTAGCTTTACCTTCTTTGTAGATTGAGCTAATTCATTGTATATTTATGATATTTTGCTTGATATATGATGGGATTTAGGTATTTGAGTTATGATTGATAAATTAATGTTATTTGGACTGTTTAGCCTATTAAACAACAACAATAAGGTGAAATAAAGTTAGTTTCTTATGCTTTAGGTTGAATTGCTATCTATGGGCTAATTATGGCTTATATGACATCTAGAACTAAATTTAGATCATCATCCTAGTCAGGGGTAGAATTATGCTTAGAATGGATTTCGAGAATTAGAAGTGGGCCTCTCTAGTCCACCTTAGGATAAGATTTGTGTTATCTCTTGTAGACTTTGATACATATGTTATACCCTTTGAATGATTATTTTGGACTTTTAGGAGAATGGTATAACACCACGGGATTTGGATCCTAGATAAATTTCTTGGGCTTTAGACTTTTTGGACTCAAGGTCATCATTTGTTCCCTTGAATATGGGTTATGGAACGGCTTGATAGCTTACTCGTACGTTCAACAGTAAGGTTGGCTTGGTTACCGTCCAAGATATGACTTATCACCATACGAGTTAAATGGTATGATAGAATGGGTACAATGCCAAGTTGTATGAAGCTTATTGAGTTTCCTAGTTTAAATTGTCCAAGGTACACATATGAAAATGGTATAGGGTAATAATCGTACCCTAAGGTAGGATATGGGTTTGTATAGTCATATTAGGACCAGTGTGGAAGGTCTAGGGTACGAGTTAGGTTACCACTCGTATCCTAGGATACATTTTCCATGGTGTGGTTGTACTCTCCCAGCCCAAAACCCCTATGTCCCAATGTTATATAGATCTTGGTGTCCTCTCATAACACTTGTTAAAGAATATAAATAATCCAAATTCTCCATCAAACTTTCTCTAAAGTATTATAGGCTAGGGTTTCTACAAGTGTTCTTCAAAGGGCCAATGAGTCAAGTTACTCTATAGAATCCTATTTAAAAGGCATGTACATCTCCCCACATTGTTAGTTCAAACTAAAGACATAATTTAATGTGATTTAAACAATGGTTTATGAGTCATAAATGGTGGTTTTTGAAACCAATGTAGAGGGTCTTAATGGATATTGCCTAGTCTTGGTTTAAACTATGTTTTTACGTATTTTTGGTGATAGTTTACACATATATGTGGTTATTGGTTATGGTTTAACAAATGGAACCTGAGTAACAAAATTATGATGGTTTATGCTTTGTTTTTTGTCTTGGTAAAGGTATGCCCACAATATGTTCAATGAAATGCCTATAAGAATATTTTCTGTCAATTATTGAGCTTTAATTGGAACTAATACATGTTATAGTGTAGTAATGGGACACTAAATGGATTTGGATGTTCTTGCATGGCTTAAATGGTTTGAATGATATAAATGCTTTGAATGTTTGGAACGATTTAAAAGTTGTGAATGTTTTGGAAAGCTTAAATTGAATGGTTTTATTGGTAACAATTTTGTTAATTAAACAACCTTGTGGGGTATAAAGAATCCCTAAGCAAATATTCTAATCAAAACTTTGTGGTACATATAACTCCCCTAAGAAAATATAATAATGGAATATTTGTGAGGTATATAGGACTCCCATATGCTAACTTGGTAAATAGGTACATGGGAATCCCTTGACCTACTAAAGTTATGTGACGGACAATACTTGCAAGTTATAATCCGTATGACTTACCATAATTTATAGCCTTGGCTAATTATAACGGTTTGGCTAGTTGAAAATGGTTTTAATTGGGCAATAAAGGAGGGGTGTAATAGCTAGCCGTGAAGGTTGGAGTCTAATGGATAAACACTAGAAACTCTTGTTTGTTGAAATAAAGGGTAGGACATGGCACCCTTATATTCTACTATGAGGTACATGGAAATCCTCTATGTACATTGTACATATGTATCATGGAGGCTGAAGGGTACTTGGGAACCCCTTACTATTATGGTAGTTTAGGCGGCCACATGCATCTAGGCCTGTTCAGGGGGTTACACTAAACCCATATAGCATGTGGGCTTTTTAGGATGATTATGCTTCACACACCCAGGTTAATAGTTTTAAATGCATGCTAAACTCGATTCCCTTTCCCAGTGTTATATATAAGTATATATATGGGTTGTATATATAGTTGGTTTACTTGGTTTTATTGAATGGTATTATATTATCCTTATCTTGAGTGCATTCTAGCATTCACCCGTTAACCTATCTTTGGGCTGATGTATCCCCACAAGATGCAGGAAATGACCATACCACTATTTCTGCTCATTGATTGAATTCTAGAATAGTCAATATTAGATTAAACTAGTGAGGTTCCATAGTTTTGAAGGAATATATTACATGTCATGCATTACTTTACATACTTTTGTCTTTCATAGACTTTAGTGTCTGGCTATGGTCGGGGGGTATGCCCCAACTAGGTACTCTTTGGTTTTTGTTTATGTTTTGTATTGTTTATATGGTTGGGTTGGATGGTTGGTTTCAGTTATTGGGTGGTTTGACTTGGTTGGGCTAGCATTTGATTTTAGCTTATCCCAGTCATGAAATTATTAATATTTTAGCTTGTAATATGTTCAGAGTCCATCCGATCCAGGATACATATTAGTTGGTTAGGTTGGGTATCAAGGGTGATCTTTGGCCTCAGCTAAACTAGAGATTGCCCATTATGAAAAAGCCCTAATTTGGGTCATGTTAAGTTGGTATAATGATTTAGGATTTGGTTACATGGGGTGTCCACAAAGCCATCTCAAGTAGATTGTTGCTTATAGGTGTGTTGTACACCACATTTATAATCAGGAAGCTACAAGGCATTTTGGAATGTTTCACTTTTTTGTTGTTCTACTTTTGGGCTATGGAGTCTAAGGCTTTGAACTCTTTTCTGAATCTTCATTAGATCAATTTTCAAATCATATCCTCTTAATGATATAAAGTTCATGGAAACTCAACTATCCTACATGAGGACAGCATGGATGGAACTATTCTAACTAATCGGGCACAAACTCAATCAAGTATCGTAGTATTCAGTTTTCCCCATGGAGTTTCACCAATCTTACTGACCCTATTTTAGAAGGTTGAACTTATTCTTAGTTACCTTAAAGAGAGGTTACTATTGTCGTATTTCAGTAGTCTATTAATCTTTTATCCCAGATAGTGACAACTCTATCACACTGGTTTGATCCTATTGGTATAGGGAAGAATTAGGCAAGGTCAAGAAGTAATCAAGGTAAGAGGGTCTCTATTCTCTAAATAAAGGGGAGGCCAATGGTGTGGTGATAAGTGGTCTAAGAGAAAAGAGTTGGGTGGGTCCTAACTCCTATTCTATGGCTTATTCTCCCTACCCGAATCTATTAGGAGGCATCTGTTCTTATATTGGTATTGTTTCAAGGGCACAAGGAGCCCAATCTTGGGATAGTAGAGTGGAATCAACATCATCCTACCCTCTTTGTGGATTTTATGGTCGGTCACCCAGTGTTTGTTGAGAGGAAGAAATAAATCAAGGTTTTGGTTATGGTTAATTGGGTAACATGCAATAAGAATATCCCATAAGTATTTCCGCTTGAGCAAACATAATATCTATTGCTACTTCCCTAGCTCTTGGCCCAAGGGGTGCTACTTTGGGTTTTGGCTCTGGTCGGGATTTTCTTAATGCTCTTTCTACCTTTTAAGATTTCGTGGCATCTTTTGATGTAGACACGGGTATGTTGAAAACTCTTTTCTTTGTGGTGTTGATTATTTACTTAGTTTTGATGTAGACACTCGTGCAACATATCCTTAGATTTTTGGATCAACAAAAAGGTTATGTTTAGACTTTATGGTGAGTTGGTTATGGTGTGGGAGGGTGGTTTCATTCCCTCCTATTAAGTTAAAATTTTATATCATATCTTAGAGATCGAAGATTGGTCTCAAAAAGGATGTCTCTATTATTGTTTGGTCCGGGTTACAAATTTTAACTTGGAAGGTCCTTATTTATATCTGGATTTGGTGGTGAATGAATTTTTAGAGGTTTAGATGATGGCCCTCGTGGGTTCTTTCTCATGGTGAGGTCGGTTTTGGATTGGTTTTATACAAGACATTTCTCTAATTTCTATTCTTTCATTATAGAATACTTGCTGGAGTGCTTGTCTCTCTATGGAGTGCTTCCATGGTTATATGAAAATAGGAATGGTTCCCTAGAAACTTCATTGGTTGTCGGAGGGAGATTTAGGAGGTTAGTATGTCCTTCTAGTGGGGGAGGGCCCTATATGTATATTGCATCTTACATGGGTTCCTTTATTATTGGTGCATGGTAGTTGATAGAAACTAAGTGTGAATATTATATGTTTGAGATTAGTAAAGGGAATAGTTATCTTAATAGATAGAAATAAGGGAATTATAGAAGTAAATTGGTAGGTTGGATGAGGCATGTGGAAGGGGTAAGGTTGTCTTGGGGAAAAAAAGAGTGGGAAAGTTATGACTTATAGACCAAAGCTTCAGGTTGAACTGGTAGATTGGCGGTCTAAGCATTGGATGGGTTAGAGCACGGGGTTTGTATGACTATGATAGATGGGGCTCTAGGTAGCATTTGGATAAATAAGGTTTTGGGTTTAGAAAAACCAAGTGTCCCTAGTGTACATCCTTGGTGATACCCATTAGAGCAAAGTGTTATGCTTATAGGTTGCATGGGATAAAGGTTGGTGGTTAATAAAAAAGTTTCCCTTTAGCTGTGGCCTTTAAGGGAAGGTCGGGCTTCATATTTTGGTGATTCTCTTCTATCCCAGTTAAGAGAGAAATGTACTAGTGTTGCGTGCATTTTAATATCTCTTATGCCTAAGGTTCATATTTTTTCATTTGCCCTATTTCTTGGACATTAGTTTTGACTTTACATTACCTTACCTATGGTATATGTGCTTGTGTTTACTTTTATGTCCAGTCCGAAGGACTCCTTCTATAGTATCATTTTGTTGGGAGGGTTCTTCAGGATTGTCTAGGTGATTTCTATGAAGTACTTAATTCTTATGGTGTCGTGTCTTGTTTTGGGGGTCTGGCCTAGTATTGCATAGATGGTTCATATAATTTGTTCCCTTAATGATCCTTCTTGTGTTAGGGTGGTAGTTTCTTGGAATGCATGGTGATGTTTGAAATAAAGAATGTAGAAGTCCCTAAGTACTAGAGAGTCTAGGGTAACAATTAGAGTTAAGGCTTTGAAAGGCGAGCTAAGGTTGTTGTCATGAGAAATGGTTAGAAAAGGAATAGGTGAGCAAAACCTTCATGAAATTTATAGAGGGTGATAGATCCTTTAAAGGATAGATCATACCGCGAGTATATACGTGGTAGGCTTAAATGTTTGTATTGATAGATATACGAATAGTTATGTTGGGTACTTGAGAAGTTTGGGAAGGCATGATTTATGAATTGTTTTCACGGTGTAATAGTATTATGGTTTTGGTTTTTCAACTATATCTTGGGGGTTTTTCTTAAATGGATAAATTGGGAGAGGAGTGATCAGTTGGTATTTTGTGAATTTTTGTTTTGGGGATATGAAACAAAATATTAGAGGGGTGGATTACACATTTGTTGGAAGATTCTATGTATGATAGTATGAGAAATATCTTTGGTGTGTGCAGTTGCTGAAGCTAGGAGGTTGTTGTGTGGGGTAGAATTTGTGTAGTTTAAAACCCCCTCAGTATTGATTATCCTACCATCCATCAGTCCCGGCTTATGATTCATAGTATTAAAGGCGTCTATTAGAGCCTCCAAAGTTACCCCTCCCGAGGGATTTGTTTTTTCACATCCCATTTCCATTGCACCTATTAGGAAATGACAACTAAAAAATGAACAACATCAAAATTAAATAAATTAATCTCACAATAACTCATGTTTATACACTTTTCCTACATCACAAATTAGTTATGCTAATAGTTGAAAGTTTCTAGTACTTGGTTGTTCAAAAAGGATAAATTGATTCTCTAGGCCAAAGTGTATCAACGTTTAATTATGCACGAATTACTCTATTAAAATAAAGGACTTGAGTAAAATAAGTTAACAACAAAAAAATACGAAAAGCTCAAAAAATAAATAGGTCATAAGAGTGAAATGGACTCAAAGAACTAACAATCAACAATTTAGATCAAAGACTAGTTGAGAATTAGCTTGATAAGTCAAGAAAAGTGAATGTAGAATCAAAGAATGGGAAATGTGAAGTTAGAACTTGAGATTTATCGAAAAAAAGTTAAGTAACACAACTTAGAGCATTGTGGGTAAGTGTCTAAAGGTTGTGCATATTTCATAAGGTTTGTGTGTAAAGCAGAAGGGTTGTGTGGTGCTCAAGATAAATGCACAATCTAATAGATTTCTCCCAGATATTTTGCACTCTCAACTCTTGTTATGCACACAGAATAAACGACTTTCATCTTAATTTTTTTTACACATAAAGTGATAGAATGCTCCTATATGTTTGTGCACTATTAGCTTAAATTGTGCGTATTACAAAGATGTTTTGAGTCTTTGTTTTTGAATGCACAAAGTGACAGTACAACCACTTGAATCATCAAAAATTCTGTGCTTTTGTGGCTTCACTTGTACTATTTTCCTTGTACTTTACACCTTTTGGTAATTTCCATTTTGTGACAACTCTTAAGTACCTTTTCTATTTCTTATTTTTGGAACAAACAACACCTTCTTTTAAGGGTTTTTTCTCTTGATGATTTTAATGGTCTTAAGAACTCAATGAACTATACGAACTTTCAAATTTCACAATAAACTTATCTTGGCTGGAAATTACGAACTTTCAAATTTCACAATAAACTTATCTTGGCTCGAAATTCCACAAAATTTGAATTTATGTTATTCTTCCTATGGAGAATAATCCCCAGTGCCTTTCAATCCGCAATTTAAGGATCTAACAGCCACTTCAACTTTTCTTCAAAGTACAACAACCAAACATTGGTGTTTCTCAAAAACTATTACAATCACTCATACATCTTCGATCTGAATGCACACAACAATAAAGGATACAAATCTAGTATTAGAAACTACAAAAAAGACTAAAAAAAAAAATATATTTAGGATTTAACTTAAAATGAATTTTAACCTTTTTATAAGAACTAGAACAAACAATATACTAGAATCATAGAAATTAATCTATACTTTCCTCTAATACCAAATGATAGAAATTGACTAAGAAAAATAAGAACTAACAAAATCCAAAAGATAGGAAAGAAAAAGATAGAATAAATTGACACAATACGGAAGAAATAAAGCAACTCCAAGTTATATTACTTATGAACTCAAATGATTACAATACCATATGCACTAATCATTTCAAGGAACTTAGAGGTAATTGGATTCACGTCATAAACTAACATTTCTAACTAATAATTCAGCCAAAATCTAACCAAGAACTTACTCTCAAGTATTTTGCAAATATCAAATCTCAGCAAAACTAATCAAATGATACAAAGCTCAAAAGTATCCCTTTATGTAAATTTCTAAGATATTCCCAACTGTAAATCCCCAATCATGAGAAATACTAAGGTTCATGAGAGAGGTTTTATAGAATACCCTATGGGAATACGTTATGGGAATATGTCTAACACGCTTGGGACAACTCATTCCTCTATATAATGGTATTTTTTTCCTAAAAGGTAAGCTAAGGTTTAACTTGTATCTACTATAATTAGGCTAGATTCATTTGAAATTTATAAAATGTTAGGAGTATCATGCATTAGACCATTTGGGCATGATATTTGAGTGAATTATGTTAATGTATCTAGATAAGCATGAATAGGTTGAGTTATTATATTTCATGTTAATTTTTTTCGGGAAAAATGATGGATGCGAATAGGGGCTAAAAAGTGCAGGAATTATTTTCACTTAGGACTGAGTATGGTACAAAGTTGAACAAATTAACATGAAATGGTAAGACAAAAAATTTAGGGCATCTCGACTGCAACATAAATGCTTAAATATTTGAGTCGAGTTAAGGGGAACTTTTATAGTCCTAATGTGTTTGTAGTCATAACTAATGTTTTCTGGAGTTTAGAAGATGAGATAGTGAATAAAACGTTATCGAGGTTTACCAGATTTTTTTGTTAGCATTGCTTCTCATGTTGCCATGATTTATATTTTCCTTAGTTAGAAAGTTATGTAAAATATCAAGGTTAGGGTATAGTTAGAGAGAAAGAAAATAATGATATGAACTCAGGTGATAATGGCCTCATTAGGGGTGCTTGGTAAGTTGTGATTATGAAATATATGTAAGGTCTAATGTTAACAATTAAATGAATTAGACAGTGTATGTAATGGTATACTAAATTAAATCTTCAAATGTTGTGGGATGACATTTGTAATTGTATTTCATATGAGTTATGTTTTATTGAATTCTTGAACATATTCATATACATTGTTATAAGGTGTTGAGGTAATGTGTCAGGTCCCACAACAGTATAAGATTATATGTTATGATAATGGTTTGAGTACGATACTGGTACAATATGGTATAATATAATAATGTGTCGGGTACCACGTTGTTACGTTATGATCTTATGATGAGGATGAGAAGGGTTATAGATTATGTGCTCATGTTTCACACTTTAACTTTTTCATATTTTTTGAATACATTCATACATTATTTTCCTATGTACAAATACTTAATATGATAAGTAATGAAAGATGGTACGAACCTACAGTGGGTCTGATAACGCTCAATCTACAGCTCTCGTGGGAGTGTAAAGCGGTCGTTAGCAAATATAGAACCCAACCTGGGTTGGGTATCGATCCCACAGAGAATAGCTTGGCCAACAAGCAAGAGAAATTACTAGACTTTTAGTGCAAGTCTCGTAGGAAAGGGGGGATTGTAGTATGTAACCAAAACAAGAATGTAAGAACTGAAAATAGCAAAATAAAGAGAGATTGTCACGTGTGTTGTAAACAATGAGAATTGAGGCGTTGGGGTTATGTCCACCTTCTGAGGTATACGTCTCTATTGGCTATGAGTGTGTAGAGTCTTGACATGTAATTGCTTATAGAGAATTGTAGTCGATGGTAAATCCAAGCGTCTCTCGACCTAAACAAGGACTATTTCACTTTAACTCTCTCGAGCTTAAAGCGTGACTAACGGTACGAATTCTCCAAGAAGTTAGTCCAGGTACGGCACTAGCTTTTTAATAGGAAAGGGTGTCCTACTACCTTGACATTATCTCTTTTCCAGACAAATAACTTTTCTCTCGAACAAGTCAGATGTTAGACTGGCGTTGGTCTATGCGTCTTCTTTTCTAGACAAATAACCTTTCTCTCGAACAGGTTAGATGTTAGAATGGCGTGTTCTTGTGTTTGAACCGCAAAGAATGTAGATTTAAGATGAAGAGAATAATGATATAAGCAATATACTTGTCTTGAACTCACAAACTCATAGCTATAGATAGTAACTCATTCGGCTTCCATAACCCCAACTAAGAGATTTAGTTACCCATGAATGCGAAGGATATCACGCTTTGCATGGTGGATGGCGTGAATAGTAGGTGTTTGGCGTGTGGTTTTAGTGATTCCGTAGCAAGTAACGATTCTCTTGTTGTGGAATTTAAGAGTAGAAGAATGAAGAATTGAGAATGGGTTGTAGGAAGATGTCTTAATTGTAAGGAGATGAATGAATTGTCAGAATGTCTCCCCCCCTTTTTCTTCTTTTGAAAATCTCTAACATGATAGGGTATTTATAATACTCCTATCCTACTCCTACTAAACTAATAAAATAAATAACCAAATCCTAATATACTAATGAAATCCTTGACCCAATTGTACTAGGGTAAGGTTACAAAATTATAATCCAAATAGAATGATGAAACACATAACCTAATTGCACTAGGTTAATGTATTATGGCAAAAATCCAGCTTTGTGTCTGTAAGTCCCAAAGTCTTCAGAAATGCTGTTTTAGCCCGGGACAGATTTTCCATGCAGCAGATTTAGTCCTTTATGCGTCCAGCTCCTTTCCATCTCGTTTGTGAGCTTTCTTTTGCGTCAAGTAAGCCATAAATTGCTGTATTTTGCATCATTTATACCTGAAACTTTCCTAATCACATTTGTTAGCTCATTTACAGGAAAAAGGACTAAAAGTGTACGAAATAGATAATTAGTTCTCGAAACTAGGCTAAAATATGGGCAAAATATATTGATATAGGCGCGTAATTTCGCCTATCATCAGGGTCCCTTAAGAGGACTAAGTGTGGCATAATATGATTGAAAAACCCTTGATGATCAATGGATGTTGTAATGTGTGTCTTGTAATTTTAAGTACTTAGAGGACTTGTGCTGATGAAAGATTTAGGGGATAAATATATATGAAATATAAGTCAAAGGACAAAGATATATGATGAGTGGTGAATTTACCACTAGTGTACGTTCAAAATTTGTGCAAACTACTATGATTTGAAGGTTTGAATGATATAAATTTGTTAATAGAATGCACTAATTTATACATTTTGTAGGTATACAGGTGATGAGAAAGGTAGATGTGGAGTTGATCATAAAAGGAACAAAAAAATAAGAAAAGTGCACAACTGTAAGACCCTGCCTAGGACAAGTCTCAGTTATCGTGATCGCTGACTATGGGTTGCGATCGCGGCCAGTCAAGTTTGGTCAAATGCCCGTGATTGCAATATTTTTAGTGTGGTCTCAGGAGCCGCGATCGCAGGCAAGCTGCAACGATCATGGTTTAGTGAGTTTATGCCTAGATGCAATTTTGTAATTTTACATAGTTGACCCCAGATCCCTTAACTGGATAAAACCCTTTCTCATTTGGAATTCTACACTTCGAACAATTGAATTTTGGATAATTTCTATCCCTACTAATTGAGGAAACTTTTGGTTTTAATTTTCCAATTTGAGTATTGTAAAATTGAAGTTGAATTGAAGAATTTTCTTCTTTTCCATTGCCAAGGATGCTTTGAAAGAACCGTTTGGTATATATCTTCTCTTTAACTTTATGAGTAGGTAAATTTTCTTGCCTTGGGATTAGGTTAAACAAAGGTTCAATTATGTGTGGGTTGTGATGTATTTGTGTAGATTCTAGTTTGTTGATGTAGTTTCACTATTGCTTTCTCTGATTAGTTGGAATTTGTGGGTGAAAACCTCAAATGCCCAAGATGGATTTATGGGATGAAACGAAAAGTTTATGAAAGCTCATATCATCCTAGAAAGAGGGATTTAGGTTAACTCTTGGAACCCATATCAACTATGAAAGAGGGATATGGGTAACAAGGAAATAGTGAACAATATTAGATGTAGTTTTTTCTCTCTTCACTATCTTAGAAATAAGGGTGACTAGAGAGTTAGCTATGTCTTGGGAATGTTCCTAGAAATAGGGATGCCATATTGAGGTATTAGTTAGGTTTAATTTGCACACCCGTGAGGTACCTAAAAGGGTTAATGGGTGATAATTTTGAGGATTTGTTGATAAAATAGCCTCAAGATCATTCAACCTAGCCTACCATCTCATTGATAACTATAATATGCTCCTAATCATCATGCACCCATACATAACTCGTCCTTAGATAAACATAATCAAAAGTTGGTTATCATATTGAATTTTGAATCACAATTTTTACCTTTAGTTTGATAACATGAATAGACTTTGAAAACACCACATAGTAGAATAACCCCCCATTTTAAATCATGCATTTTGCATTATTTACATTTTGGGTATCTTTTAGTATCTATTAAAACCCATAAGATTAGGATACCGATTATACTACTCGAGAATTCAACCTAAACATGAGTTGACCTTTATTGACAATGATGGTCCTCTATAAAATGCAATGGTATAGGTGAGTGTGATCAAAATTATGTCATTGTTGAGAATTTAAATTTAGTTTTCACTTTTGTGGTGTTGAGTGTTGTGTTGTGTAAACCTGTAGAGGTGTGTATTTAATTTAGTTGTTGTTATTAGTTTTTATTGGTGAAGACACTATTAGTTACCATGCAAGTAATGCCGGTACTTTCAAATTTCCCCTTAATAACAAGGAGAAACTCCATGTTGTAAGTCATGCGAGTGCTATTAGTATCCCACCAAATAAAGGGAACAGGGTATTCCATGTAACAAGTGTCATGTTGCATATTCTATAAATGAAGGGACGCTTTTCGGGGCAAGCCCATGAGGACCACAATTTTCATTTGAAGAACTTTGTAGAAGTTTATGCCCCCTATGATATTGTAGACATATCCCATGAGTCCATCTGGTTGTACCTCTTCCAATATTTTCTAATGGTAGAGGCAATAATGTGGCTTCGATATCTTCTAAACGGATCAATTAATTCATGGGATGAACTCACTTTTGCTTTCCTAGGTCGATATTTACCACTATCCAAGATGCTACAATTGTGTGAAAAAACCAATAAATTTCATAAATTGATTGGAGAACTTCTTTATGAGGTATAGGAAAGATTCAATGAAAAGCTCATGCAATGTACAAACCGCCAGGTTTCAGAGAAAATGCCTCTCCAAATCTTCTATCGAGCTATATATCAACTCAACTATATCGTGATAGATAATAGGGTGGGGGGGCTCTCTTGTGAAGTTTTCATATCTTGCGGCTATAAACATACTAGAGGAGGTTACCAAGAGTAACCAGGGTGGCACACCCATGACACCAAGGTACCAATAGTATCTCTGAATCCTTCTTTGTTGATAGGGAGCAAAGGAAGAGAGATGATGAGAGAGAGGAGAACATAGAAAAAATAATGACACAATTAGAACTGCTAACAAAAGATATGATTGGTGTACCCACAAAAATGGTTACTGTTGGGGCATCCAAGGCCTATGATGATGAAGAAGCAAAGAGGATTAATGAGGAAATTGGGAACCAAGGTTGAAACGAAAGAGTTAGGGATCGTAACCGTGATTAGAGTGTTAAAGATAGAGAGTATGATCATTATGTGGCCCCTCATGATATTTTTACCCACTAGGTAGAGAATGAGAAAGGTACTGCTAGGATTTTGGGACATACTCTGAAGTCAACAGCTATATATGGAGTTACAAATGACAAACAAGCTCATGGATCTAGCAAAGCATAAACATATAAATGATAAACGTGTAACGTACTAGTGACCACATCAGGAGAAATATCCTGATCCTTTTAGGAAAGAAGTGCATAGAGTCTGTTTGGGCACTGCCCACTGGTGGCACTAGAAGCGGCACCCTACTAATTCGGGTGATCAAACTAAGCTGGGGGACGATTCTATTGACCCCGTTAACCTGACTGAGGACACTATCTAATTCTGTGACCTAGCTAGGCACACCCAAAACACACATCGCTGCCAGCTCTACAGACACCCTGATGGTTTCTACCATACTTCTGACAAAGAGGATTTGTTCAGTTATTACTAACACTACCTTGAGATTTAGAGCCTAGTGCCCAATACTTACTTCCATTTTTGAACATAGGCATTAGAGAACTAGCTGAGGACAGAGAATGAACTAAAGATTTTAGGAGAAACTGAGGATGATTACCACCCTCTAACTTAGGTTGACTAAAGTTGAAGCTACCTATTCTATCCCTCTTCCTCTCAATCTCTTTCTCCTTAGCTTTCTGTTTTTCTAACGGTTGGTTATGGACTATCAACCTAGACAAGTCCATCTCCTTAATTAGCATCACAGTCCTACACTCCTTGACCACACTATCAGACACACAAGACACAAACTTACTTATCTTATCTCTGCTATTAAGGTACTATATAAGGAGCATATCTGGCTAACTGAGTAAACTTGAGAGAATAATCCTTTACAATCATGATGAACTACTTCAAGTGAATGAATTCTAACACCTTATCTTCCCTGAACTCCAATGGAAAGAACCTATCTAGAAAGGCAGTATCAAAATTCTCCCATTCTATAGTCCCTGCATCTGCCGCCCTATCTGCCTTCCATTGCTTAAACCATCCATGAGCCATATCTTGTAACTGATATGCAACTAAATCAGCACTCTTAGTAGCAATTACCCCAAAAATATTTATGACCTTCTACACCATGTCAAGGAATTTCTATAGGTCCTCATCAGACATACACCCTAAAAATAATGGAGGATTTATTCGGGTGAAGTCCCACATTCTAGCTGCAGCAGTATTGGCCATTGGCTTTTCCCAAAAAGCAGTTTGGCGTTCATTCTGGGCTGCAAAAGAATAAGCTAGAGTGGTGAAAGCTGCTCTGAATTCTTCCTGAGAGACATGCTCATCCCATTAATTTTTTTGGACAGAAGGGTTGGCGATTTCTAGTTCTTCTTCCGTTAGTCTTTTTTGGCAGCATGTTCTATAAGCGAAAGGGAAAATTAGATTGGACAGAGGGTTTAACTTGATCTTATGCTCACTCGCATGATATAAATACTAAAAGAAGGGAACTTTTTCCTATAAACTCCTCATAGCCTCTTGTCCATAAGTGTAGCACACTACACACCAATACAAAAGACTACCTACGTGGCTTTTAGACTCGAAGAACTCTGTTGAAACTTAGGCTCTGATAACAAGTTTTTAATTCCTTGAATCTACACCCTGGATGCCACACAATGCGTACAATCCCGAAGGACCACAAGCTAACCCATGATTAGGACTTGCTGTGAGCACTTAATATTAATGCTGATAACATATACAGAAATATAACTAAAATACCTTAAGGTTCTCAAAATACTGAAATAAATACTGAATATTGATAGTAATACTAAAAAAGTAAACATCAGTTTGAAATTAGTCTAGTCCCAAAGCCTCTAACAGTCTGAATATGTAGTTGACGGGAAAAGTCCCCAACTAACTCCGACTGCTGAACATACTGAACTACTAAAATGCTAAAATAATAACTCTATCCTCAAAATATGAGGACTCACTTCAATAACTACTGCTAATAACTTGAGCTGCTAAGTATAGTCAAAAGCTCGTGTGTCTGAACCTGTGATATAAGATATCATAGCAGAAAATAGAGAGTATGCATTAGTTCTTTGAATGTACTGGTATGCTGAGAGAGTTAGGCTGATATACATGGTTTCATATGAATGAGACGATAACTGATTGAATGAATTTCATGAAACAACTACTTGAGAGTACAAGAATAATTGAAATTACTATAAATACTGATTATGCAATATTGTGCATATACATATATATATATATATACATATATATTGTATCTGAGATTATAATGAGACTAAATGTTGAGTTTTGATAACTAAGTGACTGATATCTGAGATTAATGATAACTAATAGACAGTTTCTGACTTTCTTAATCTATAGAACTGAACTTAATTCTATACTGAGTTTGAAAGTAAAACTACAACTATGGGAGTTTTCATCTAACCGACATACAGTGATTATAAACTTAGTTGGGGTACAACCCATGACCCCAGTTGGAAGGGTGTTAGCACCGTGCCATGAATACTAACAATGGATATTTGGATCTATTAAAGAATCAACTGGCCGGTGAAAAGTTTATCAACCCTTAACTTGCAGGTTGATATACTTAACCTATGATGTCTAAAAAGTTCTGGAACTAAGGGACAACTACTAAAGGTCACACCCTCAACTGGAAGGTGAGCACCCATCCCTAGGTTTGCTCAGTGCTGAATCCTACTCCCAATCGTAATAGACACTAGACTTATCTCTATACTATACTAGGCTAGACTGAACTGTTACTGATTGTTTTGACTAAATGAACTAGACTGAGTTCAGTCAGTTCTATAACTGACTGGGTACTATTGTTCGTGAGGATACTGAGATTATTCTATAGCTACTAAAATTTTTGGTAAACAACTAAATTTTTTAGGTATTAAATACCCCCAAGACTTGATAGCATCAATATAAAAATATGCCAAAATATTCAAAGCACTGCATTAATTACTTAATCACCATGAATTCATTTAGACATTTAGTCAAACACTTTAGAAGCATAAACTTGTGCATGAATGGGACTACAGGATAACATGTCATAAATTCACTCTTCAATTTACATATGTGTTATATCAAGACTTGGAGAGCTCAATTAGTGAACATAGAAATCATCAAGATATAAACATCATGGCTACAAAAGTCAACTTGTAAATTCCAGGGTTTAACATGAGGAACACATGATTCTACGTACTTTCTAAGTAATTCACTTGAAACTTGTAAGAATCTTGATTTGAAAACCATACAACAATACATACATGAACACAATCTAATTTAAACATGTAAATCATGAAATCAATAAATTTGTATTTTTAAAAAGGGTTCTTGAACTACAAGGGTGAAAGAAAACTCAAGGATGAACACCTAACTTACCTTGATTATTGATTTCTTGAGAATGGTGGTGAATTATTGGGACTTGAGTCTTGAGCTTGATGATATAGGGTTTGTTATTAAAGGGATTTTGAGAGTAAAGAATGAATTTTTCCCTTTAGGATATCAAATTTCGTGTTAAGGCTTAATAATGTAAGGGGAAAACTGTTCCATTTTCCCCTAAAACCCCAGATAAAAAAATGCTAGATGGGGTCCCTTATCATGTTGCAACCCCTACTTGGGTCAAGCGATCCCCATGATGTGACCCCTACTTAGGTCATGCAGCCTTCGGGGCGCAACCCTGAGACTGGGTCAACTTTTCCTCATGGCGTGGCCCTATCATGAACCCTTGCTGTTTTGGACATCCAAACTCACCCTTATGCTATCCGAAAAATCCAAAACACACCTAAGATGACCTCCATATGACTGTGATCATGAATAAACTTGAAAATCAACATACTAAGTTCGAAAAGGTTTAGAAATGAGATCCTCAAATTTTGAAGGATAAAATGATTCTAAGTCTTGACACTTAGCTGAAATAAGTCTAGGACCTCTTTTGGCATACTGTACAGGACTGAAATGACTAGGATTTTATGGAGTCTTAAAATATTGAAGAGGCAAACTACGTTAGAGTTTAAAAATATCCCCAAACATATTCAAAAAGCTCAAAAAGTTTCCCCAAGCACACTATTAACATCCCTATACACAATTTAACTAAAAATTGACATTACGAACATGGAAGGATAAAAAATAAAATGATCACAATTAGAAGGATCTTATAGAAACCTTAGCAAAAAACTTACTCGCAGAAACTAAACTATAAGTAGACATATGAATAGGATGTTTTAACCCTCTAACAAAGAAACAAACTATGCCATATTCAGTTTCTACAATAGAAGTCACATGTCTTGCAAACTCGTGAAAATGAGCCTCATACTTTGAAATAGTCATGGAGACCAGCTCAAATCTAGAGAAAAATCAGTTAAATGATCTCTAAGGTTATGAAACATATACTTCTCCAAAAAAATTTTGAAAAACTAAGTCCATTACAGGGAGAAGATCCACCTGACCTAGAATTCACATAACCTCTCCACTAATGAAAAGAATACAAATCCAATAGAAGTATCATAAAATCCACACCAGAGTCTCAATAAGGACCAAACCACGAAGCCTATCCTTACAAGTAATAAGAAACTCATATGCATCCTCTCCTGGTGCACCAAAATACCTAGGCAGAGCCAATCTCAAGAATATACCCAATATCTTGTGCTCCTCAAAACACATAGCAGGATGAGTAACAACTGGCTGAGCAACTACTTGCAGAGCCACTGTCAGTGCAGGAGGAACTTCAACTCTATAATATACAGCTACAGGCTGTACCCTACCTCAATACCCTTCTTTTTATTAAATGGTGTGCCATCAGATAGCACACCACCAACTTCCCCAAATGGTCAATCAATACATCTTTGAGCAATGAAGAAGGGAAAAACCCTAGTGGAGCTTGGGCTGGTCCCTGGCCCACTGTTGGCTGGGATGGAATATCCTCTTGCTTAGGAGTTAGAATAGGGCTTGAGGAAGGTTGTCTATATTGTTCCACAGATGGGGACACTTTATGAGGTTGTCCATGACCACTAGGTTATGCAGAAATAGGATATAACTCAAAGAAGTGAAAAACTTCTAAGAATGTCCTATAGCCTCCCAAAGGCAGGACACAAATGTCATTGTTTTGATCTACAGAACTATACTAGACACTTTCTCTTGTACAAATAATACTGGTGAAATATAGGCTCTGATAAAAAATTATCAACACTTGATTTATGAGTCATATGACACCTACCAAATTTTTCAAGAAGGTAAGACAAACCATATACCGAAGTTAACACAATAGTTTAATTCGATAGGAATTGACCAACATAGGACAAATTGCAACAACACAACATGCAAATAGACAAGTGTTCTAAATAAATAACATAGAAAACATACGATACCGATCCCACAACCTGGTAGAGTTAGCACATAAGCATTAAATATAAATAATACAAACTATAAGACTTAGATGATCTTTGTCTAAAGCTCAACTTATGTTGGGTTAAATCCTCGAGGAGCGGAATTAGTTTTCTAATCTTATGGGTGTTAACAGTTACTAAGATGATACCCATAATGTAAACAAAGTAAAATCGTTAGATTGGTTTTAAAAAGTGATTTCACCAAAATATATTTGAGTTAACAACTAAAGGAAACAATTGTGAGAGAAAATTCAATATGAGAAGAATCTTTGGATTATATTTACCTAAAGGCAAGTTATGTATGCTTGATTATTAGGTGTAAATTCTATTTATTAGTGACATGGTAGGCTAGGTTGAAGGCTCTTGAGGATATTATGTCAACAAAACCTTAAGATTATCACCCATGGACCCTTACGGGTACCTCATAGATGTGGCAATTAAAACTACCTAGTACCTCAATTGGGAATCGTTATTTCTAGGAAGATACCAAAGACCTTGCTAATTCTCAACTCACCCTTATTTCTATGAAAGAGAAAACAGAAGTTATCTGCCAAAAATGATCATCAAAGCATCCACGACAATGGAAAATATGAAGATTCTTCATTTACAATTTACTTTCACCAAACTCAAATTAAAAATTTAAGCATCATAGTTTCCGCAATTAGTAGGATTATAAAATATTCAAAATTCAATTTTTCAAAATGTAGCATGCCAAACGGGAAAGGGTTTAGCCCCTTTGCATATACACTCCAAGCCGCGATCGTTGTAGCTTATGCACAATTGCAACTAACTCAAACGCTTTCAAATCCTTGTGATTGTAGTAGGCTTACAAAAGTTGATAGGCCGCTATCATGTCCCTCAAACCGTGATCGCAGTAACAGAGCCTAGTTACCATGCAAGCTTCCTTCCCACCACATCCTTCCTTGTGTGTAAGAGATATAGAGTGAGTGCACCGGAAAAGAACGGGAACTGGATCGATCTATTCTATGGTGAAGCATCCCAAGCATAATTTCTGCTCCCTCCAGCATGAGCGAACCCTTTTAGAACTGGTTAAGAATGGGCGCCACTATCCCAGCCCGGATCCAGCCAGGTTCTATTGGTCATGTCCCCTTCCCAACAGTTGTACCTTGTCTTTCTAGCTTATGCACTTTTTTTCTCTTATTGATTCCTAGTAAGTTTAGTTACACATCTTTCTTTCTCATCCCCTGTATACCTGAAAAATATGAAAAATAGTGCATTTAACTAACAAACTTATCTCATTCATAATTGTGTTTACAAATTTTTGATGTAAATGAGTGGTAAATTCACCACTCCTCCACACCCCCAACTTAAACCTTTTCTTGTCCTCAAGCAACACTACTGTTTACTTAGTTATAAAATGTAAATTTAAGACTGTTTATACAACCCAGTGATCAAAATGACTTCAAATTGATTACTACAAGAAGTAGTTCTCAAAACATTGGCAAGCTATTCTCATGAGATCCCTCAACGTGAAATGAAATTTTAAAGATACAAAGGACTCTAAAGAAAAAAATACAACAATCACTAACACACAACAAGTGACTCACTTTTGACCATAACTCTATTACACCACTTTAACCTTATTTTTTGGAAGATAAAAGTATCACCAACCGCAATTTGCTTACATGCCTCCTCACGAAAAGTAAATCCACAAACACCAAATTATCTATTATGAAACAAGGGATTTATGTGTGAAACTATCTCGCACACAAAGACTCTTGATGCTAACTAGTATCATACCATGGGCTTGCCATTATTTTCTATCGCCACTATAATGAATAGACGTGGTTGGAGATCTCAAATGGCTTTTTGAGCTGCTAATGTATGTTCGGCAAGGGGTAGGATATAATTTAGGAGAAAAGTGGCTAAACACTCCTTGAACATCTACATCATACTATTTCATCCAACTTTTAAGAAAGGACCCTTCCTTTGTTTCCACATTTTACACATGCCTATTTTAGCCACGTTGATTTACCCTTGAAGGAATCATTCATTCACTAATTTATTTTGCAATCTATGTCATATTCTTCTTTTCATCATTCCTTTTATTTTTAATTTTTTCATTATGTAGCTCATAGATATCTCTTATATTTCTATGAAGCATGTCATCTCTTCAAAACTTACCACCCTAATTTCGGCATTTGGCCTCAAGATTAAATTTTTCAATTTAAGGAGGGCACGGTTCAAAAGAGGGAAAAACATTGAATAGTTTGAGGATTGTAACGTGGTTGCCATAGGATGGTTTGAAGGCTAGAATAGGGTAACTAAGGGTACTATCCTATGCATGGGTAGGCTATTAAGGCTAAAGTAGGTCCCTATGTTCACAAAAATGGCCTAATATCATTTCACCAATGTAAGACCACACAAAGTTCCCCCATGGTCAGGGCCTTAGACCATGTCAAGTAAAGTGTAAATTCACCCATAAAATATTAAGAAGAGATTTCCCAAGTGATTGGTACTTAAACCATAGAGAATTTTCTTAAATTTTACTTATTTTCATGTATATAAATTAATTAGCTTTCCAATGATATCAATTTCATCCAAATTCGGCATTAGGTGGAAGTTATGGCTGTTTTACTGAGAATTAGCAGAACTGCCGTGGTACGACAGACGATTCAACGGACCATCGAGTCTGCGATGGACCATCGCTCAGACCATTACTTGGACTATTACGACCAAGAAAGAAAATCCCTTCCTAGCCCAAGTGCGATGGCTAGGAAAATAGACTGTCAAGGCTGCGATGGACTGTCGCTGCGACTGTCGTCACAAAGGTAGTATGGTCTTATCCTGGACATCGTGCGATGGATGATCCAATGGACTGTTAGACCTGCAACGAACCGTCGATATGACCATCGTATCAAGGCAGTATGTCTCTTTTATGGTCATCATGCAATGGACGACCTAACAGACAGTGAGACTTGCAACGGACCATCGCTCTGACCGTCATAGATCCTATTCAATATTTTTACCTTATTTTTAAAAAGGGGTTTTGGGCTTTTCCACTCTTTTATTAACCAGATATATTCCAAATGAAGCAAATGGAATCATTCATCATCGCAAAACACAAGTGAGCTAGGGTTTCTCCCTCAAGATTAAATCTAAAACCCTTCTCCAAGAAATGTAAGAACTCACTATGTATTACACCAATTGAGTTGAGATTTAAGTTCTCCAAGATCAAGGGTTGCAAGAACCCTTTCTCAAGAATAGGAAGAAGAGTTTAAAGCAAGATTGTTCATCCAATTTCATAATCTAAGGTATGTGGTGTTTTTGACAAGGTTAATTCTTTCATCCTTATGCTCAAAGTCCTTTTTAAAGTATGATTTTCTGCAATGTATGAGATTTTACATGAATTTGAATTAGGATTTTTAACCCATTTTATTAATTTCAATATTTTGCTGTTTCCCATTAATTGAGAGTCTAATGGCATGATTTTTACATATTTTCTTGAGAAATTACAGCTGTGTCTATACCCCATGATTTTAATCGTTGAGAAATTAATAGTCCAGATGTTTGAGATATTGAAGTATATAAGTATGTTTGCATTTTGAGACAAATTTCTAAAATTTCCTGATTTCTACATGAGTTATGAATATATATGATATCTATTATTCTTTTGATGAGTTTTAACTTGAGATTGCATTATCTATTATTGAGACCTACTTGAGATTTGTAAATTTTTGAACTTTTGTGGTATAAGCACCCATGATTTGAGTATTCTGAGATTAGTGAGAAATGTTTTGACCTAATGGTCATGGAGTTTTGAAATTCACTTTACTACATGAGATTACAGATTTGATTGTTAGGTTCTTGATGAACCATGAGACTATTTTTAAAATGAATTTTTATGAGATGAGTGAGATAAACTAAAGGGAGTATTATTTTACACCGAGTGTATTAAGTTACTATAGTTTCTTACTCCAGAACTACTTGCCAACATAGGTTGGAGATTTTAAGCCTAAAACTGAGATATTGGGCTTGCGGCTGAGATAAGCGATCACTAAATTATGGTTATACTCCCTGGCAAGAGTATGACACTTCTCTCCAACGTGGGCTCTCTACCTTAGGAGGACAAAACATTGGACTCTATGTAGCCCACATAGTTTATTTTGGTTAAGACAACCTCCCATGATACAAGTTATTTTCCTTATAGTAAAGTTGCAGATTTTCTCCTTAAACTAAAGTATTTTCCATTGAGATAGAATGTTTTCCCTAAAAGCTTTGAGATGAGATATTTTCTAAAATGAATGAATTAATGTTGAGTATTTTCCAAAGAAGAAAGTAGTTTTCTCTACTAATATGAGTTGATCACCAGTTTTGAAACAAAATTTATATGATTCCAAGTTCCAAGTGTTTTAGTTCAAATGAGTTATAAGTTCTTGAGCGTTAAAAAAGTTTTACTCTCCATTAGATACATGCATGAGTTGAAAGTATGGTTTAAAGTTTCCTTCAGCCTATGAGTAATGAGAATAAGAGAAGAGTATAGATTTTAAAACCAAAGTATAATGACTCATGATATTTGTGTTACATGCTTCATTCTACATGATTTATGAGCTTTACATTTTAGTCTTATTCAAGCCATGTGATTCATTCCTATTTGCATGCATGATTTGATTAAAAAGTATTGATATTGTTTTATGTAAATGCATATACTCCCACATACTCAGTAAATTCCCAAGTGCTGATCCACATATAGGTCTATGTGCTACATTATCTTATAATGTAGGTTCAGGTGCTCATCCCCAGCCTCATCAGTAATCTTTGAGTACCTTTGTCTACATCTCCCCAGTGGTGAGTCCTCATGATACGAGAAACTGTCTTCAAACATTTTAGTATTCAAGTTTTTATGTTATTACTTTCAGTTCATTCTAAGTTAGATGGGGGCCTATCTCAATGGCTCTCAAGTTCATGGAGTAGTAGAGGCTTTGTCAAACTAGTTATTAATTAGGGTTGTGTTGAGATTTTTGTTTTGTGGTCGTTTGGACTAAGTATTACATTCGTATTTCCATTCACTTGATATGACAGCATTAGTGTTTATGTATTCCTTCTTAAATAAGTTATTATGATAAGTGATAGGGTCAAAGTTTTAGCTTGGGGCTACTTGTAGCCCTAAGCACAGTGTGACATCCCGGGAGGTGATTTTGGGTTGTTACAAACTTAGTATCAGAGGCTAAGGTTTTAAAGGAATTCTAGGGACTCTAACAAGTCGCGTTGAGTAGAGTCTTGATCATTGGTGTGCAGCATGCCACATCTATGAGCAAGAGGCTATAATACATTTTAAGAAAAAGTTGTTTCTTTTTTTTAGATTCCATCGTGCGTGCATTTGTGCTTCTCATCTAATATGTTGTGCTCTTCTATTTCAGAAAATGCCTCTCCAATGAGCCAATGCCCACAGAAATGATGATGAGCAACAGCCACCTGTTGATCCTTTGAATGATACTGTGTCTCATGCTGATTTTCGAGTAGCCTTTTAGGCATTAGCCCAAGCAGTCACCGCTAATATTTGGGGCAATAACCAGGCCATAGTTACAAATCAATAGGGAGGTAATGTAGCTACTTTTAGGATCCATGATTTCGTACGGATGAATCTGCTAGATTTTTATTGGTCCAAGGTAGGTGAGGACCCAAAGTTATACCTTGAGAAGGTGAGAAAGATCAAACAGATTATGCATGTTTCTAAAGAAGAAAGTGTTGAGTTAGTGTCTTATATGTTGAAGGACATAGCGTATGATTTGGTTGTATCATGGAGGAAGGGTAGAGGTGAGGATATTACTTCTATAACTTGGCAGTTTTTCCAAGATGCATTCTTGGATAGGCTCTTCCAGCTTAAGATGAGGGAAGCAAAGATTGAGCAGATTATGAACTTGAGGCATGGCTCCATGACTTTTAAGGAGTAGTGCTTAAAGTTCAACCAGTTGGCCAAGTATGCTCCTCATTTGATCTTTGACACCCGCACTAGTATGAGTAAGTTCATGGCCGGTGTTTATAGGTTAGTACTGAAGGAGTGTAGGACTGCGATGTGGCATAGGGATATGGATCAAGCCAGGCAGATGACATATGCCAAGTAGGTAGAGGTAGATAAAATTAGAGAGAGATAGAGTGAGGAGTAACAAGAGGGATAGATTTGAGCAGCATGAGTTTACCTAGCCTAGGTTTTATGGAGGGAACCGCCTTCAGTTTTAGAGATGTTCATCTATTCCAGCTCCTTTATTAGCTAGTTCTCCCGTACCTAGGGGTAGGCAGGAGAAAGGAAGTAGGCCTTTTATGTCTAGGTAGCAGAACAGTGTTGATAACAAGCCCTGTTATCCTTTTTGTGCTAAGTATGGTAGGGATCATCCAAGTCAGTGTTTCCTAGATTTAAGGGGTTGTTTTGGTTGTTGTAAGTAGGGCCACAGACTCAGAGATTGTCCTTATGCTAAACAAGGGAACAGAGATGCCCGACCTGAGGAAGAAGCTGCTAGTGCACGAAGTCTTCTACCATGTCCCACCCTTGCTCAGGGTGCTTTATCTAGCACTGCTGGCGATCAGCACAAGAATAGATTCTATGCCTTACCATCCCATCAAGAGTAGGACGACTCTTCAAATATTATTACCTGTATACTCCATGTATTTTTCTTTCATATCTATGTGTTGTTGCCCCCCGGGTCAAGTCTCTCTTGTGTGACCCCACTTGTAGCTGTGAATTTCAAAATGAGTCCGAAAAAGATTCCTGATCTTTTTCTAGTTTCTACACCTGTAGGGGAGTCAGTTGTTGCTAAACAAGTGTACAAAAATTGTCCTATTATTATTATTCATAGAGTCATACATTCTAATTTGATAGAGTTAGACATGGTGGATTTTGACCTTATTCTAGTTATGGATTGGCTTTATTCTTGTTATGCATCTATAGATTGTTGTACCCATGTGTTCAATTTTTAATTTCTTAATGAACCAACTTTTGAGTGGTTCGAGAGTTCGGTATCTCGCAAGAGTCATTTTATCTCCTATCTTAAATCAAAAAATCTAATATCCAAGGGTTGCATCTATTACCTAGTTAGAGTCAAAGACACTAAGTATGAGGCTCCAACTATTTAGTCCATCAAAATTGTCAATGAGTTTTTAGATGTTTTTCTAAAAAATCTCCCAAGGGTACCTCCCGATAGAAAGATATAATTTACGATTGACCTTTTTTTCGACACTCATCCCATTTCTATTCCACCATACCATATGACACTTACTGAGCTTAAGGAGTTGAAAGAGCAGCTCAAAGATCTTTTAGACGAAGGTTTTATAAGGTCCAGTATTTGTCCTTGGGGCGTACCTATTCTATTTATGTGAAAGAAAGATGGTTCTTTGCATATGTGCATTGACTATCATCAGCTTAACAAAGTAATGGTAAAAAATAAGTATCTTTTTCTAATAATTGATGACCTATATTATCACTTGCAAGGTGCAAGTTATTTCTCCAAGATAGACCTTACATCCGGCTATCATCAGCTTAAAGTGAGGGAATGTGATATTTAAAAGATAGCCTTTTGAACCTACTATGGTCTTTTTAAGAATTTAGTCATGTCTTTCGGGCTAACCAAAGCCCCAGCAGCTTTTATGGACCTTATGAATTGAGTGTTCAAGAAATATCTTGATATGTTTGTCTTCGTGTTCATAGATGACATCCCTGTCTACTCTCGTAGTGAGCATGATATTGTAGATCTCCCTAGAATTGTCTTGCAAACTCTTAGAGGTCACCAGTTGTTCGCCAAATTTAGTAAGTGTGAATTTCGGCTAAGATCTGTAGCTTTTTTGGGTCATATTATTTCAACCGAAGGTATTAGAAGTTTTTTATGTCTAGCGGGCTACTACCATCATTTTGTTGAAGGCTTCTCTTCTATTGGGTCTGTCATGACCTGGTTGACTCAAAAGAAATTTAAGTTCTAGTGGTCAGATTCCTGTGAGAAGAGTTTTCAGGAGTTAAAGACTCGACTTACTTCAGCCCCTGTGTTGAATTTGCCTAATGGTACAGTTGGTTTTATGGAGTATTGTGATACCTCTAGTATTAGTTTGGGTTGTGTGTTGATGCAAAGTAATAAGGTTATAGCCAATGCCTCTAGACAGTTAAAGCCGCAATAGAAAAATTACCCAACCCTCGATCTTGAGTTACTTGTTGTGGTCTTTGCTTTTAAAATCTGGAGAAACTATCTTTATGGTGATCATGTTGATCTATTTATTGATCATAAAAGACTGTAGTATGTGTTTACTTAGAGGGGGTAGAATCTTAGGCAGAGAAGGTGGTTAGAGTTGTTAAAACACTATGATATGAGTATGTTTTATCACCCAGGAAAGGCCAATGTAGTGGCGGATACCCTTAGAAAATTGTCTATGGGTAGTGTTGCTCATGTAGATAAAGGTAAGAAGGAGTTAGCTCGGGATGTGCATTGTCTGGATAGATTGGGTATTAGGTTGCTTGATTCGGTTGAGGGAAGTACTTTGGTGCAGAGTAGTTCCAAATCCTCTTTAGTTTTGCAAGTGAAGAAGAAGCAAGACAGAGATCCTTGTTTGGTCAGACTGAAGGAGTCAATTAAGGACCAAAAGTTAGAGGTTTTCTCCCAAGGTTGAGATGGTGTATTGAGATTGTAGGGTAGATTGTACGTTCTGTATGTTGATCATCTGAGGTAGAGGATTATGGCTGAAGTGCATGGCATGCGGTATTCTATTAATCTCGGAATTATCATGATGTACCACAACTTTTGGAAAATCTATTGGTGGAATAGTATGAAGAAGGATATAGCTGTGTTTGTAGCAAAGTGTGCAATATACCAAATGGTTAAGGTAGAGCACCAAAGACCTGGTGGTGAAATGTAAGAGTTTGGTATACCCAGTTGGAAGTGAGAGGTGATAAATATGGACTTTGTGACCGGGTTACCTCTTTCACGTCATCATCACAATTCTAGTTAGGTTGATGTGGATAGGCTGACTAAGTCCATGCATTTCTTTCCTATACACACATATTATACAGCTCAGGATTATGCTAGATCGTATATCTGGGAGTTAGTTAGGCTGCATGGAGTTCCCTCATCCATCATTTTGGATAGGGGAACTCAATTTACTTCTTAGTTTTAGAGGGCGTTTTAGCAGGGTCTTGGTACGCAAGTTGTTCTGAGTTCCACTTTTCATCTGTAGATAGATGGTAAGGATCAGAGGACCATTTAGACTCTAGAAGATATGTTGAGGTCGTGTGATCTTGATTTCAAAGGTAGTTGGGATGAGCATTTTCCATTGATAGAGTTATCCTATAATAATAGTTACCATGCTAGCATAGAGATGGCACCATTTGAGGCCTTGTATGGTATACAATATAGATCACCTATATCTTGGTTTGAAGTGGGTGAAGTTGCCGCGATTAGGCCTGATGCACTATTTGCAGCTATGGAGAAAGTTAAGTTAATTAAAGAAAGGTTAAAGACATCTCTGATTCGTCAAAAGTCATATGCTGATGTGAGGGGAAGAGATATTGAGTTTGAAGTGGCTGATTTGATGTACTTGAAGATTTCATACATGAAAGGGGTGAAGAGGTTTGGTAAAAATGGAAAGTAGCCTATGAGGTTGAGTTTCCCGTAGAGTTGCCAGCTGATCATCCTATTTTTCATGTTTCTATACTTAAAAAGCATATTGGTGATTCCTTTGTGGTAGATCCTTCAGAGAGTTCTGATATTCAGAATAGTCATTCATTCGATGAGATTTCCATTAAGATCCTTGATTTTCAGATCTGTAGACTGAGGAACAAAGAGGATCCCTTGGTCAAAGTGTTATGGTGGAACCAGTCAGTTGACGATGATACTTGGGAGGTAGCAACAGATATGTGAGCCAAGTACCCACACCTCTTTTCCATGAGTTCAGATCGATCCAAAGGTATTATTCTTTCTTCCTTTAGCCATTCTAATCTAAAGTTCAGATATATAAATATTCATGCATGAGTTCTTGCAATTTTTGAGGTATTCCAGATTTTAGAGAGATTTTGAGCCGTTTAGCAAATGGCTTCAGCTATGTGTACTCTCTTTTTTCCTGTGTTGCTAGTCTAATTAGCGACGTTCGAGGAAGAATATTTCTAAGGGGTAGATATTGTAAGACCTTGCTAAGATCCCTCGTAGTTCGAGCCTTCAAGCGTGTGAAGTAAAGTGTAATTCCAGCCCTAAAAGATTGAGAAGAGACTTCTCAAGTGATGGGTATTTAAACCATATAAAATTTTCTTAAATTTGACTTCTTGACATTTAGGGAATTGAATTATCTTTCAAACGATACCAATTTTGTCCAAATCTGGCATCGGGGTGAGAAGGTACGGTCATTTTACTGAGAGTTTTCGGAACCGCCCAGGTGTGACGGATGATCCGACAGACAGTCAAGTCTGCGAAGGACAATCTGTCAGACCATCGTGACCAAGGTAAAAACTCCCTTCCTAGCCTAAGTGCGATGGCCAGGATGACAGATCGTGAAGGCTGCGACGGACCGTTGCTGAGACCGTCACCACTAAGGTAGTATGGTCTCATCCTTTCCATTGTACAACGGATGATCCAACGTACCATTTTTCCAACCGTCATATCAAGATAGTATGTCCCTTTTCTAGTCATCGTGCGACGAACGATCCGATGGACCATCGCTCCGACCGTCATAGACCCTGTTTAGTATTTTTAGCTAATTTTTAAAAGGGATTTTCACTATTTTCCACTCTTTTATCAACTAGATATATTTCAACTAAAGAAAATGGCCTCATTCATCATCCCAAAAGAAAAGAGAGCTAGGGTTTCTCCCTTAATATCAAATCTAAAACCCTTCTCCAAAAAATTCAAGAACTCACCATGGATTCTACAATTGAGTTGAGATTTCAATTCTCCAAGATCAATGGTTGCATGAACCCTCTCTCAATAGTAGGAAGAAGATTTAAAAGCAAGTCTCTTCATCCAATTTCATAATCGAAGGTATTTAGGTTTTTGAAAAGAGGTAATCCTTTCATTCTTGTGCTCAAAGGCTCATTTAAACTATGATTTTCTGCAATCTATGAGATTTTACATGAATTTGAATTAGAATTTTTTACCCATTTTATTGATTGAAATATTTTGATGTTTCCTATTAATTGAGAGACTAATGGCATTATTTTCACATGTTTTTTTGAGAAATTGTAGCAAGGTCTATACCCCATGATTTTAATCCTTGAGAAATTAATAGTTAAAATGTTTGAGATATTAAAGTATATGAGTATGTGGAGATTTTGAGACAAATTCCCAAAATTTCTAGATTTCTACATGAGATATGAATCTATATGCTATCTATTAGGCTTTTGATGAGTTTTAACTTGAGATTGAATAATGGGTTATTGACCACTACTTGAGATTTGCAATTTTATGAACTCTTGTGCTATAAGCACCCATGATTTGAGTATTATGAGATTATTGAGAAATGTTTTGACCTAATAGTCATGGAGTTTTGAAATTCACTTTACTATATGAGATTACAGATTTGATTGTTGGGTTCTTGATGAACCATGGGACTATTTTGAAAATGGATTTCCATCAACAAGAGGCAAAGAATCATTAAAATCAAAAGTAAGTAAACTACTACTCACACTCAATAGGCTTTAGCCACACAATTATCATTCACATGCATAAAAGTAAAAGAGTTAGCTATTTTACCTTGAAGTTATTGAGTACATTCTTCTTTTTCGTGGTGTGATGGTCCTCCACAAGCTTGTACAACAACTACTCTTCAGCATTGCTCTCCTTTGCTTGCCATGTTGGTACCTACACAAATGTCCTTAGAAGTAGGAGAACCAAAAAAGTTAGCACGGTTTTTTTAAAATCCCCTAACTTCGCTCCACACAAACTCTCCCTTTTCCACTCACAAATTACCACCTTGCATACCTTTACTTCTCTCCATCTTTTTTCTATCAAAAGTATTCGGATTGGAGTAGGTAAACACTTTTCCTTGAAATTTGGACAGAATGTACATCAAGAGATTATTTCCCTATCGGTCTTTTACAACATTAGGCAACTTTTGCACATTTGGAACTTTATGTTATGAAAAATAATTGGCACCCAAGCTTGCATGACTGTATGCTAAGGGAAAAATATTGCACCATACCTCCTCATGGTAATCAAATTGTGAGAAGACAACCTTCATTTTCTCAATAAACTTAAACAAGTCCAAGGAATTAAGGAACAAGCAATAGTTCTCGAAACAACCCAAAATAGTAAACCATGGATGAAAAGATATAGTTTTTATAGCACCTATCATCTAGTAAAATCAGGCATCCTAGTACCCCACAAATTATCATCTTTTTGGAGTGAACACTTCTTCTTAGATCAACATTTTAAGGAACATGAGTACCCTTCGGCTCTGGAGATGCATGCGTTCTTCTAATGTTGGGTCAACTTCCACTATAGCTAGTATAACAATTTGCATCACTTCGATCTTGATAAGAAGTACTAGAAGGTGAAGAGTATGAATTTTTATACTCCACAGGTGCACTCTCACCATAACTCTCATAAACTTTATAAATAAATGGTTATACCTAACTACAATTCTAAGTTCAACTTGGGTAGTGTAAGACTTCCCGTATGTCCCATTTTCGTTATAAGAACCATCACGAGGTCCTACACTATCTCCGTGTTCACCTTAAGCACTAGGCACTTTATTCACCTCAATTTCTCTCTCAAACCCGTATCCTTTTATTCTACCTATGTTTTGATCATGACCATTTTCAAAGCCCCCATAATCTCTCTCAAGTTTGTAACCTTAAAATCCCTTACTGCAATCATAGTTTCCCATGTCGTAGTAATAATAATTCATGGCTATAAAATATATCTTCCCCCTTATACCTCCTTGTAAATAGAGAATGACCAAATATGATTAGTAGTTAAAAGCTCCTTACCAACACTTGTATACACTCACCTTTGTGATTCTCACAATTGGAGCGGTGAATATTCAATGTTGTTTATTATCGGGTAGTCAATAAGATGTCAATCCTACTTACCACCTAGAATAATTCTTGTTTGATCAACTCAAGACAAAAAATAGAAAAATCTACTTACGAATTTTAAAAAAAAATTCAAGAAATAAAAATGAGAATAGCACACAAAGAACAATGACATGAAAGAAAAATGGACTGAACAACTAATCTACAACTAAGTAGGTAATTACTTGTTGATAATTAGTTCTTGAATCAAGAATCAAAACTACAGAAACCAAGAAAAGAAACTTAGAATCTAAATTTAAGCTTTAAAGTATTTTGGGACATTGATGACATGGCAATTTAGTTATGTCGCATCTTGCAATTTGGATTGGTTAAATTTTAATTTTGAAGTGTGGAATTTTGGTTAAGGGAGGGAATTACATGACTTGGAGCCCTTTTTCTAATTTATTAAGTCTTGTGACAAGAAACTTTTTTGGAAAGAAAGTCTTGTACTTCATCCTTAAAACATGGCCATTAAAACATGGAATGTTGTGGGAAAGTGGTTGTGAAGTCTTTGAGTGTGTAGGAAAAGTCTTTGAGCTACAAGTACTACACCTTAATACTTGGATATATGACTTTCAAGACTAACAACAACACACACTCTCTTTCTTCAAATTCTAAGATCAACAACCTCCTTTTATTTAATAATATATGAAGATGGTGAAGAACACCAAGAACACAACTTTTTGTATCTTGGATTTCTATGGTTCAAGTTGGATGCCACACATCAACAACATATTTTCAAGCTCAAATTTTCAATAAAAACATTTATACAATATTTTTAGGCCTCCAATCCATAAAAACAACACTTGTCCAACTCAAATCCACAACAATAATGCTAACAACACACGACTAAGTTTATGTCCACAACAACAACAATCTTTCAAAATTCAAATACAACTTGGATTTAGCTCACAATTTAGATCTAATTTATATAAGTGTTACGGAACAAGAACCTAACACTAGAGAAAAACACATAAAAACACAAGAAATCCAAGACCAAAGTTTTAGCCAAAGCAAAATAAAAATGGGATAGATTTGTTTCTTTTTGGATTTTACAATTTTCAACACTTTTTTTTATATGAAACAATAAGAACCAACATGTATATTAACCAAAGAGACCCTCAAAGATGCAATAATTGCACATCGACTTTGTTACGGTCACCACTAAGGTAATCAACTCCACTTACAACCACCATTTATAAGAAAAAGATAAATATTGGCTTTTCAAAGCCCTACACTAACTACTTTGCTTTTCCAAGCCCTACACTCAAGGTGTTACACTCTCAAAGAGAGAAGAAAGTCTTTCACACATTCATCATTCAAAACTCATGAAATAAACCCTAAAATATTCTACTTATAGTACATTACAAATTTAAAAAAATACCACACTACCCTTAATGAGAGGGGGGGACATGGTGTTTAAAAACACCATGTGCAATCTCTAAAATGCCCATAATGAAGAGGCAACATTGGTGTGTAAATTAGGGTCTGCCTTGGAGTGTTTTATAGTGTTTAAATATCTTCAAAAGACTTCTTCACTTGTGCTCTCTGATAGTCATGAAGGCAAGCCCCCAAGAAACCTTCCACACACGGAATTGCTCTATTGAATGTCCAAAATGGGTCTTCCATAAATGCTTTTGTGTCCTCAAGGTGACCAATGATTTACTCTTTAAATATTTTCCTACAAGGATGCCATCAAAAGATACAATGTCCATTTGGCTCGTATCATTTCTTGATTTTTCACACCCAAAAGGGTACTTCACCATCATGGACCCTAAAAATTATTTCACGCAACTCTAAATCAATGATAGCTCTTACGGTAAAAAGGAAAGGTTGACCAATAATAATTAGCAGTTCTTGGTAGATTTCATGAACAAGCACCAAAAAATTTGCCAAAAGGATGAATATATTCACCTTTACTAACTTGTCAAACAAGACCCTAATTGGTCTCTTGATAGACCGGTCCGCCATCAAAAGCTTTATCATTGATAGAGTATGGTTGCCTAAGCCAACCCTATGATATATTGCTTAGGTCATGATATTTAAACTTGAACCAAGGTCATATAAAGGTTTTTCAAAAATATGTTCCGCATGGTTCTTGGAATTATAAAAGCCTTGGTATCCTCTTTCTTTTTCACTATTGCACTAGCCATGGTAGCACTACCTCATGACTAAATTCAATGTTGTCACCCTCAACAAGATTATTTAGCATAGCCTGGAATCTCGTGGATGTCCTCAATTGATGGTATATTAATTGAAACACCTAAGTTTATGGACCTTAGAAAATTTAATGGAATTCTTGTCTCTGGACCTAATACAACATATGTATACGACCCATATGTTACGGTACGGATGGTATGGTCTATTCGCATGCTGACCAGTGTTGGTTGGTGGGATGGATATTAGTTACTGAAATACGTATGACTTATGGGTATGAGTCATATTGGTGGTTACAAATCATTTGCTTCCTTAACTTAATCTTAGACTCTGTTACTTATGTTGGATGTGAGTATGAGTGGCTCACCATGATCCATAGGCGATGGTATGAGTTTTACCCAGAATTTGTATCATGGACAATTTCAAAATCTTCCTTTGGTGTAAATCTGTCAGGATTATGGATAAAGGCTACGGATTATATACTATCCATATATGTTGTGTTCAAATGCACATTCAAGTGTATGCAATGGTACAAGTAGTATATTGACTTATAAAGTCAGATATCATAGCCATGAGGACTATACAACTAGTAATTCCAACAATATTGGTTTTACACAAGGAGGTGTAAAGTGTTGTAAAGTATCAAGATGATTTTGAAGTTTTGAATAAAAATGTAAATAAATAAGAAATAGCAAATTATCACAATAGCAACGTAAGAAACGGTTGTACACAGTAATGATAAGAATCCAAGGGTTGAGGTACTTTTAACAATCTTATTGGGTTGGGTTATTGGGTTGGGTTGGGTTGGTTATTGGGTTGTTGATTTGCAGGGTTTATAACACAATCATGCTCTCCTGACCTCTAATATTCTACCTATATGAACTCTAAAATTACATCATTGATTGGGGATACAATAATCCAATTAGACTTATATGGTTATCTTCTTGTAATTCAACTAAACAAGGCTTTTAGGCATATCCCTATCTACGTGCTAATTCAAATCCTCTATTTTGTAAAAGGATGGGAACCTTTCTCATTAATCTCTTCATTCTGTCCTACGATTCTCCTCTTGAAGTCATATAGAAATATAGTTTTATTGTAACGGTGGACACTCATCAAAACAGTAAGCATAAGAAATAAAGAACAACCCATATGATAGTGCAATAAGAAACTACGGTAAAGACTATCAAAGAGGAATCATGTCTTTGGCCTCAACCCCAGAACAAGGATGTTTAGCCACTCATGTTTGAATTCAACTTCCAAAATTAGTAATTTAACATACCACAAAGTAATTTTGGAATAATGAAGTTAAAAGAACCCTAAGAGAAATATTAAGAGTGTTTTTCCGTCAGCTATACATTCCACAAGTATTTTTAATTATTCTCAAGTGTTCCTTTTGAAGGTAGGATAATTTTGCCAAGAAGTGACTAGGGTCGTGTCACGATGCTTGTTTGACCAGACTGAGGGTAGCTCCATGACAGGCACTTGACATGACTAGGGGTCGCACCACAATATGTTCTTTTCTTGACTAGGGGTAGCATCGTGGGCCTATCGTGACCCCTCAATGGAATTTCATCAAAAAATATGGCTAAGGAAAAAATCCACAGCATTCTTTCATACTTCATTGAAAGTGACTTCTCAACTCCAATCATTCAACGGCATCAATCATAATAGATTCGTATCTGTTGTGTCCCTATGCACAAGCAATATACATGATCGTACAAGTAGTATAAAGAATTAGATAGTCAGATATCGTTCCAACAAGGACTAATGAACTAGAAATTTAATCAACCTTTAGTATAAGACAATTAGGTATTAAGTACTTGAGATTATCAAGATGATTTTAAATTAATGAATAAAAATATAAATTATTAAATAGTGAATAACTAGTGGTGACTAGAGCAACACAAGGAATGGTTGTAATTAATAATGATGAGGAATCCAGGGTTGAGGTATTTCAAACAATCATACAATTCTATATTTTTATCATAGTCTATTTGGTTATCGAGTTGTTAATTCGCAAGGGTTATGACACGATCTTGGTCTCCTGACCTCAAATCTTCTATCTATTGAACATTGTAGCTACAACTCTCGCAGAGAAACAAAAATTCTTCTAGATTCATAAAGTTATATTCATGCAACTAAACAAAGCGAGGCTTCTAGATATATCCCTATCCTAGATGCTAAGTCAAACCCCTTATTTTATAAAAGGATAAGAACTTTACTCCTTAATTTCTTCGTTCTATCCTACGATTTTCCTCCTAGATGCACAAATAAATATAGGTTTATTCTAATGGTGGTCACTCATCAAAATAGTATGCTGAAGAAATTAAGAACAACCCGGATGATAATCGAAAAAGAAACTATGACTAAAAATATAAAGAGTAATCATGTTCTTGGCCTCAAATAGAATAAAGGTGTTTAGCCACTCATGTTTGAATTCAAAATCCAAAATAAGTAATTAATCATACCCCAAAATAATTCTTGAAGTAAAGCAGTTCAAAATAAATATTAAAAACCTCAGAAAAAGAATTTTGTGTTTTTTCACCGTTGCTATGCTTGCCAAAAATCTCTTGTAATTGCGCTCATGTGTTCCTTTTATACTAGGGAGAATTACGCTAGATCTGTACTATAGATACAACACATCACAAATCATGATGTATCACCCAAAAAATCGCGTCCTTATTGTGTTGTTCTACTATAATTCCACTTCTAAAATCAGGCTAAGTCCATCTTGTCAGCACACGACGTGATGCGCTGATATCGCATCATTTCACTAGAATTTGCTACTCAATATAAAGCTAAATGTCAAAAACTTAGGCATCGATTCGACACATTGACATCTTGTCGATTCACTAGAAGTTGCACATGGAATTTCTGCTAACTCAAAAAATTCAAAAATCGACGCGATGCATTGATATCGCATTGATTCACTGGAAATTGTTCTTCAAATTTTTGCTAAGGCACATAATGTTACCAATTGATGCGACGCATTGAGATCATGTCATGTCACTGGTATTCTTCTCAATTTTCTTTCTTCTCATGCCTCTCCATATGTTTTGGCCTTTGATTTGCATGTCCTTTGCTTCATCATGGTATGCATCCCATTTTCTTCCAAATCCATGGGAAATCAACCTTGTTTTTATAATCATATTGATTAGCTACGAATACAATTTAATAAACAATTCAACATGTTTAACATACTTTTTATTCTCGAAATAAGTCAAAATATGGGTAAATAGCAGTGTTTGGACATATCAATACCCTCAAGATCAACACTCCACACTTAAAACCTTGTTCGTCCTCGAACAAACTTCAAGAATCACAATACTCAAACCTTTTTATCACAACCTAAGAATCATGCTGGTGTTGGATACATAAAATTTTATTTCACAATTCATTGTCCCATAGTGCATTCAATTTATTGGCCAACTTAATATAAGCATGAAATCAGAACTTTAATAAGTAATCTGTACTTTCATCCGCATGCACCCTCATAGTAAGAAAGTTTTCCCATATCACTCATACTTTAACAATCTTAATCAGAATGGTAATATTAAATTTCAAACACTCGCTAATAGTTGGGTGTTGGAATATAAGATCAATAAGATATTTTAATCGTTGTAATGCAGGCTAAAGGAGGGGTAGGAACTATTTTGGAAATAGTGGATAATCTTCCTAAGCATTTTAATGCATAACTACCTTCATTCAAAATGACATTCTTTTCAACCAAACATTTGACTTCATTATCTTTACGCATCCATTGTTCCACCCAAATCTTTCTAAACACATTAACATTACTTTTTCCGGAGTATTTTCTCTTACATTTCAGCTTTTCTTTAAATCCCAAATTTTGTTACGTACCCCTATCGTAGCCACCTTCAAACTAAGAAATTTATCTTAATTGAGATGCACATTTTCCTTAACGGACCAGGGCCAAAATAGGTTTATTGCAACACAATAACTGGGTAACAAAAACTTAACTTTTTATAACACATTATTTTCTAACTCCTAACCATCACACATAAATGCGCAAATTACTTCTGCTATAGCTTTACTTTCAACTTTTTCCTATTTTGTATTTAAAATTTCCACTTATTCCATTATTTGCATTAAAGTTCTTAGGAAGTATGGATCAAATTAAGGTCTTACCAAAGAAAAGGATTTGGCTATGTATGACCCTACTAAAGAAATTAGGCTATAGGCTAAATGGGGCTGACTATGAATATGCATAAGGGTGAGAAACTAAAGTCTTTAAATTCTAGTAAACAAGGAAATGCCTAAATCACTTTCTACTATCTACACCCTTTATTTTGCTTTGTAAACACACCGGGCAAGTTCTAGTCATTCCCGTACATGCAAAATATAAACAATTACTCACACACTCGGTGCATGTTAAGAATCAAGTCGGATCCTTAAGGTCTCTGATTTTTGAACTTTATCAATTTCAATACAATCCAATTAACTGCACCTATTGAGATTTCACAAAAAAAAATTTCTAACACGTGCATTCCTCAAAGGTTGCAATTGGAATCTTAATACTTTTTAAGCTTCTAAAGATGCACTCCCCTTAAGACGGTTGTCATCCATCCATCATAGGAGAAGAAACTAATTAAGATGATTGCTAATGATATTTTCCAGAAAGGGCACACCTCATTACTGTAATCTGAAATTGCACCACAAAGGGTAAAAATAAAATACTACCATTAACATAAACCAAGAAAAATAATTCTTGCCAAAAAGGGCAATACTTGTCAACTTAAAAATTTATCAAAGGATTCAAAAAAATACAAAACAAATAATAATTGTTTGTTTATCCAACGAAGCTAACACAACATAGTCAAATAGAAACTATGAAGAAGTAGATGAAGATCGACCACCCCACACTAAAGCCATGCACTGTCCTAGTGCTAGCAAAAAGGGCATGGTGGCAAAATACTCCCTGCTCAGTCAAATGTCACTATGGGAAGCACATCATCAGCTTCAGCATCATTACCATCACCAACATTATCACCGGCGTCATTATCATCATCAAAATGTTCTTCTTCGTCGGACTCATCATCATAGTATGCCATATGACTCTCCTCATCTGTCAGGATATCGTTATCCACCGGCTCATCAAACTCATCACCTATCCACAACATGGTTTTCTCATGATGCCATAATGGATAATCTAACTCAACATCACGAACTTCCTGTTATGTGACTGCTTGCCCAGATGCCCTCAGCAGCAACTTGGTAAACCCATACATACTGGCCATAATCTCATCATTCCGAGTATGATGCTTGGGAATAGTAAAATTTTTTCGATGAGGAGCTTGCCCTTCTGTACGAGAAATGTCAAGTGGCCTGTCACAAATATACGATAAATAATCTGCATCTTCTTTCTGCACCCCCTATTTCATCAAATATTCAGTAGCAATCTGCCCAACCTGTATCTATGTCCCCCTATAAATCTGGCCTTTCTTATCACCGAGAAAATAATAGAACAAACATTCACATCCACATCATCTATCATCAAAGCATAAATCAAACATACCTAATCATGGGTCACCTACATCTTATATGTCCCTTGAACCAGGTATGCATAGATAATTCTTGCCCTTTTATGTGCCTCCCTATTAAAATGAGCAAATGGAAGCAAAACATGCGTACCTCCTTCTTTGTGGTGAATCCATCTCACCGTTGATCTATTTTTGTATAAGAGATGACATATATCAGGATATGGGGGTTCTATTATCATCATTTTCAGTGGGTCGGGATCAGAATAGGGTGCAAGTGCACCTAAAAACTCATTAAAAGTGTCTGCTATGAAAATGATCTTCTGACCATGCACCTCTACTTCAGACTCTCTCGGGTTCTAGCTTACATAAAATTCTCTCACCAAACTCAAATTCTACTTTAATGGCTGCTCAAAAAGAAACTTCATATGTTGAGCCTCAATCTTCCTCACCATTAAATGATGATACTTCAACGAAGTCCTCAAGTTAATGAACTGATCAACTGAGTATTTGGATTCCTTGTCCTGTTAGTACCACTTTCTACCCGCTTTGGCAACAACTTTTATTACGAACTTGCGATGCCTCCTGGGAACTTGTAGAGCTTCTGGTACTCTGTCAGCTTGTCTACTCCTCTTGTCTGCAGACCTTGATGTCCTTGTTGTACTGTTTCCATTGCCAGACATGTTACTTGTTCAGCTTAACAAGCCACAAAAACATAAGACAAGCACCTTCGACACTAGCTACCTCTAAGAGTGAATGTCACCCCAAACTTAGTTGCTAGCACAAGTTGCTACAAAAATTACATGTACTAGGATATCAGACTTCCCCTTTCTAATTAACAAGTCCATGGTCAGTTATCCAATATTACTCTTTTAATATCGATTAATCTTGAGGAAGTGATAAAAAAAATTATCTCATTATGACTACTTTTAGTTCATTTACATAGAAACTACCTCAAGTCAACCCCACAATTAATTTGTATCATGTAGTGAATAAACAAATCCCAATTTATTAACAGTAAAGATAGAGTTCAACAAAACACATCATTAGAAAATTAAGTTACAACTTAACCCTATGAGTTACCACATCAATAAAGTCATTATTTACCCACATGAACACATTAACAATGCATCAATACCAACAATAATAGCATATCTCCATCATCTCCTAACATTCCCACATAATTTTAAAAACTACTATTTAGAGTAAATTCAATTTAGGGGAAAAAAATCCCTTGGGACTGATATTTCAAATCAAATAAATTTTCAAAACACATAAATCATAGCAATATTTAAGTACATTTGAATCTCAAATTTAAAAATAAAAATATCATGAGAACTTACCTTGCCTTACTTGAGAAAAGAGGTTGAATTTGTGACCATATAAAATTTTGGACAAAACTTGAGTAAGGATTGACTTAGCTTTTAGGGGAAAAAGGGGTAGCACACAGTTAAGGTTGGTTGAGGGAAGGGACAATGGTTAAGTATGGTACTTATAGAAGTGATGTAGCAATGAGGTGTGATGCAATGCGTTGTATATCGCGTTGAGTAATCAATGCGATTTGTCAAGTTCGTGTCGATTCTCTAGAAATAACCTTGAAAATTTTTTCTAAGTGTGGAATTTTTGCCCATCCATGTGACGCGCCTAGATCACGTCGATCCTTTGGAAATTGCTTCCAAAAATTTTCCAACGTCCAAATTTCTCAGATTTTTAATTATCTATTCTTATCCCTTATCTTTTTGACAACTCATCAGCTATTTACTTACTCAATAGCCCATGTTCACTATCTTATTTATCTCTACCTAATTTCTTATTCCTGTATATCAATAAAAAACAATAACATTACATAAGCAAAAGTGGGTTGTCTCCCACCAAGCACCTTATTTTCAGTCATGGCATGACTTATTTTTTTGTATTTTTATTTTTGTTCTTCATCTACAAAAAATTTAAACTACCTATTACATTACATTTATAGGTTGCCTCCCATATAGCTCCGTATTTTACATCGTGGAATGACTCAGCTAATTATCACTCATAAGGAAACATGATAAATTCCTTGTTCTTTTTCGAATGATCCGCTGAATAGTGCTTTACATGCTGTCCATTTGCTACGAACTTCTCCGTCTTCTCTTTATTCCATAGCACCACAACTCCATATGGTGTCATATACACCACCTCAAAAGTTCCAGACCATTTTGACCGTAATTTTCCTGGAAACAACCTAAGACATGTGTTAAAAAACAACATAAGTTGTCTAGGTTCATATACTCTTCCTTGAATTTGCTTATCATGCCATCTTTTGGTATTTTCCTTCTATAGTTTGGCATTTTCGTAAGCATGAAGTCTAAACTCCTCAAGCTCGTTCCACTGTAATAACTTTTTCTCCCCCTCAACAGTCATCTTGAAGTTGAGCTTCTTCACTGCCTAATATGCTTGGTGTTCCGACTCCACAGGAAGATGACATTATTTAACATACACTAAGCGATATGGAGACATCCTAATGGGCATCTTGTAAGTTGTTCGATAGGCCAAAATTACATCATCTAGCTTCTTCGCCCAATCTTTTCTCTGCCCATTCACGGTCTTATAAAGTATTTTCTTAATCACCCAATTTGAGACCTTAACTTGTCCACTAGTTTAGGGATGGTATGCAGTTGAAACCTTATGCCTCACACCTTACTTAGCAAGAAAATTATTGAACCAGATATTAATTAAATGTGTACCTCCGTCACTAATTATTGCTTTTGGTGTACCAAATTTGGAAATTATGTTGTTCTTCATAAATATCAGCCCCATTTTTGCATCATTGGTCGGAATCGCCATAGCTTCCACTCACTTTGAGACATAGTCAACTACTTCAAGAATATACAAATTACCTGTTGAAGGTAGGAATGGGCCTATGAAATCGATCCCCCAAAATTTAAAGACTTTGACTTCTAAAATATTATTGAGGGGCATCTCATGACGCCTAGATATGGTACCCAACCTTTGACATTGATTATAATTCTTTACGAAAACGATTGCATCTCTAAATAGAGTAGGCCAGAAAAAACCTGATTGCAACACTTTTCTCGTATTCCTCTCACCCTCATGATATACACCATATGGAGATGAGTGGAAATATTGTAGAACCTTGGAAAATTCATCCTCTGGGATACACCTATGAATAAATCCATCTGGACCCTGCTTAAAAAGTTAAGGTCCATCCCAAATATAGGGACGAGAATAATGGAGTAATTTCTTCCTTTGTTGTGTGGTGGACTTAGGAGGGTACACCTCACTTGCTATCAAGTTCACAATATCAGCATACCATGGGAACTCAACTGCATCTAATGACAACAACTTCTCATCAGGAAACTCTTCCTTAAACTAAGCGAGTCATCCCCAATATGGTTTCAATTTTCCAGCTGTGATAATTCATCAACAACATGATTTTTAGCTCCCTTTCTATCTCGCACCTCAAGATCAAATTCTTGTAATAGCAAAATCCACCTAATCAGTAGTGGCTTCGTATCCTTTTTGTTCAAAAAATACTTAATGATAGCTTGGTCAGTATGAACAATGACCTTAGTACCAACTAAGTAAGATCTAAATTTGTCTAATACATACACCACTACTAACATTTCTTTCTCTATAACCGTATAGTGAACTTGAGAATCATTCAACACTTTGTTAGCATAGTAGATGGAGTGAAATACTTCATCTTTTCTCTGACCCAAAACTACTCCCACGACTATGTCACTAGCATGACACATTTGCTCCAAAGGTGACTGCTAATTTGGTGCAATTAGAATAGGTGCTTCAGTCAACTTCTTCTTAAGCTTTTCAAAAGCTTCCTAACAATCAGGCCCAAACTCAAACTTGGCTTCTTTCCCTAAAAATTTACAAACGGGGGTTGTAATTTTTGAGAAATCTTGAATGAATCATCAATAGAACCCTACATGTCCAAGAAAGCTCCGTACTCCTTTGATTGTGACTGGATAAGGCATTTTTCAATCACTTCAACCTTCACCTTTTCCACTTTGAGTACTTTGCATGAAACTTTATCGCCTAGGACAATCCCTTCCTTAGCCCTAAAGTGGAACTTCTCCCAATTCAGAACTAAGTTTGTTTTCTCCTATCGCGCAAGGACTTGTCAAGATTCTGCTATAAGTTTTCAAAAGAATTACCATACATAGAGAAATCATCCATGAATACATCCATGAATTCTTTAACAATGTTTTCGAATATCGCTGTCATACATCTCTAAAATGTAGCAGGTGCATTGCATAAGCTGAAAGGCATATGTCTAGATGCATATGTATCGTATGGACAAGTGGAAGTGGTTTTCTCTGGGTCTTCTAGTGCTATTCTTATCTAATTATATTCGGAGTACCCATCAAGAAAAAAATAATTCTCTTGCCCCACCAATCTATCTAGCATTTCGTCAATAAAAGAAATTGGATAGTGATCTGTATGAGTCGCTTTATTCAACATACGATAATCAATACAGATCCTCCAACTAGTTACCGTATGTGTGTGAATCAACTCATTATCCTCATTGGTATCTATAGTCATTCCTCCTTTCTTTGGAACATAGTTCACCAGACTCACCCATTTTCTATCGAAAATTAGGTAGATAATACCAGTATCCAACCACTTAATCACTTCTTTTCTGACCACCTCCTTTATCACAAGATTCTGCCTTTGTTGTTGCTTCACTCTAGGTTTGTAACCCTCTTCCATGTAGATTTTGTGTATGCAAAATACTTGATTGATTCCTATAATATCAGATAATTTCCATCCAATTGCCTTCCTTCTCCTCTTTAGCACTGCTACAACTTGTTTTACCTGTATATCTGATAATCTTGAAGACAAAATAATAGGCAAGGTATCTTGATCACTAATAAAAACATATTTTAAAAAGTAGGAAGAACCTTAAGCTCTAAGTTAGGAGCTTCTTCAACTGAAGGGCCAGGTGATGAACTAATCGGCTTATTCAAAGTCTCAAACGATACTTTCTTAGACTCAATCAATGCCAAATTTTTAACCTGGACCAATTCTAATGCTTCCACAGTTCTATACTGATCATAAACCATCAAAGCTCGCTCTAATGGATCATCAGACAATAACAACTACAAATCAGTAGCAAAATCTACAACTAATATAGATGACAACTCCTCATATATGGATGCCAGTTTCAATGCTTTGTACATATCAAAATCTTCTACTTTGTTGTGTGCTCACATTGTCATTTTTCCAGCTGCCACATCAATAAGTGACAGTTCTATTGCTAAGAAGGGTTGTCCCAAAATAAATAGAACAATAGGATCACCCCCAATGTCAAGAATCACAAAATCCACCGAGAAAATCAAAGATACTACTTGCACTAACACATCTTTAATAATACCATCTGACCTAGCAAGGGACCTATCCGCTAACTATAATATAATAGTCGTAGGTTTGGGACTCCCAAGACCCATCTTCCTATACTAGGATGTGGGCATGAAATTTATGCTAGAACCAAAGTCACACAACCCACGTGCACAAATAGTTTGTCCAATAGTAATCTGCAAGGTGAAACTACCTGAATTCTTCAACTTCATAGGCAGTTTGTTTTGAATTTTGGACGTGCACTCTTGAGTAAGTGCAACTATGGCATATTTGATCATTCGATTCTTATTGGAAACAATATCCTTAAATTATTTAGCATATTTCGGCACACTCTGCAGAATATCAACAAGAGGAAGATTTACTTGAACCTTCTTTAGAAGATCTAGAAACTTCTTATAACTTGATTTCTCTTGATGCTTTCTTTCACTTTCAGAAAAGGGTAAGGGGATAGTCTTATTTTCAGCACAAATTTTATCATTAGCCTCTTTTTCCTTAGCTTCCAACTCTGCATTATCTTTCAAACTGTTATTAATAACTGTGGGACTGTCCAACTCCTAAACCATCTTCTTAGTTTGCAATCCACTCTTTGTTGTAACTGCATTTACCTTCTTTGGATTTGCCTCTCTATCGCTAGGTAATGCTCCTTGTGGACTTGTATTCTATAATACTACAATTTTACACAACAGTAACTCTAGATTTCTTGTAAGCAATTGTTGACTCTTTAACTCAGCTGCAAACTGTGCCTGTTTTGTCTTTATATATGCTGCAATCTTTGCTTGTTGAGACATCAACTGCTGAATCAACTCCTCCACATTGCTATTCTGAGCGTTCACCTGATTAATCTGAGCTGACTGTGGACTTGGTTGCACTGGTCCCTTGTACTGATTTGCATTCTGTGCTTGATTTTCGCCCCATGAGAAATTAGGGTGGTTTATCCAATTGGGATTATACGTGTTGCCAAAATTCTGTTGACCCTAACGATTTGCACTCCCTATGTAGATGACTGAATCTAGATTAACAGAACATGCATCTTGTTTATGCTCACCACTTCTAAAAACCTGACACCACAAATATACTTATTAAACTATATTTGACGTAGCTGCTAGTTGTGTCACACCCAACTTTAGGTTGTTCAGCTGAGTAGTCATATGATTTTGCATGGTGGCAATCTGTGTCTATAATGCAGTGAATTGATCTACCTCCAATATGCCTGTAACCTTCTTGGGAGCACTCTTTGAGTCTTTATGCCAGTCCGGATTCCCTTGTGAGATTTGATTCAACAATGTATACAATTCTTCATAAGTTTTCTCCAAAGCTTGGCCTCCTACTACTGCATCCAAGAGAATATTTGTATTTGACTCAAGGCCTTCTATAAAGTGTGCACCAAGACATCATTCGATTGATGCTGATAAGGACAATTTATTAGCATGCCTTTAAATCTCTCCCAAGCTTGGTAGAGATTTCTTTCATCTTTTTGTTTGAAACTAAAGATCTCACTCCTCAATCCTGCAAACTTCTGGGTTGGAAAAAATTGAATAAGGAACTTCTGAGCACAATCTTCTCAAGAAGTGATAGAATGTGGTGGTCCAGTAAGTAGCCACCTCTTTGCTTGCACATTTAGAGAAAAAGGGCAGAGGGTCAATCTGACATAATAAGTATTCACATCTTCAGGAATGTATGTATCACTTATTTCCAGGAAGGTTTGTATGTGTTGCTGTGGATCCTCATGTGAAAGCCCATGAAATTGCCCCACAAAATTCAAAAATTGGACCATATTTTATTTCAATTCCTACCTACCTCCTGGCTCAGGCTTCCAAAAGCTGTTAGTCACATTGTTCGTAAGTGGTATTTCCACCTCACGAAATAGATCTTGCGGTTGGTTGAACCGGAAGGGCTAGAATAACCAGAGCTAGAATATTTCTAACATTTGTATCAACAACATTAGGATCTCGTATTTCAGCCATCTGGCCCTGTTGAAAACTTTGAGCTCTTAGCCTCTGATGAAAAATCAATTTTGGTTCTGCAAAAAGCTCTACCAACTCTTTATCTCTATCCAGTCGAGTATTTAGCTAAACCCGCAAAAATTCAGCCACTAAGATCAAGTTCTTAACATTTGAACTTATTATCAAAAGCCGAAAATTAAGAAATTCACTAATTATCCTAAGTCCCCAGCAATGGAGCGAAAAGCTTGTTGCGTACCTATGCACATGCAAGTGTACATGATCGTACAAGTAGTATAAAGGCTTAGACAGTAAGATATCATTCCCATGAGGACTAATAAACTAGAAATTTAATCAACCTTTAGTTTAAGACAATTTGTCATTAAGTGTTTGAGAGTATCAAGATTATTTTTATTTTATAAATAAAAATGAAAATTATTAAATAGTGAATAACTATTGGTGACTAGAGCAAAGTAAGCAACGATTGTAATCAATAATGATGAGGATTCCAGGGTTGAGGCATTTCAAACAATCATACAATTTTGTATTTTATCATAGTCTATTTGGTTAGAGAGTTGGTGATTAGCAACGGTTATGCCACGATCTTGGTCTCCCGACCTCAAATATTCTATATATTGAACATTATAGATACAATTCCCGCAGAGATACAACAATTCATCTAGATTCATGAAGTTATCTTCTTGCAATTGAACCAAGCAAGCTATCTTGGTATATCCCTATCCTAGATGCTAATTCAAACCCATCATTTTATAAAAGGATAAGAACCTTGCCCCTTAATTTCTTCGTTCTATCCTATGATTCTCCTCCCGGATGCTTATAGAAATATAGATTTATTCTAATGGTGGCCACTCATCAAAATAGTAAGCTCAAGAAATTAAGAACAACTCAGATGATAATCTAAAAAGAAACTATGAATAAAAACATAAAACAGTAATTATGTTCTTGGCCTCAACCCTAAAATAAGGGTGTTTAGCCAGTCATGTTTAATTCAACAGACAAAATAAGTAATTAATCATACCCCAAAATAATTCTTGAAGTAAAGAAGTTCAAAAGAAATATTAAAAACCCTAAATGAAAAAATTGTGTTTTTTGGTCTCTGTTATGCTTGTCAAAAAGCCCTTGTAATTATGCTCATGTGTTCCTTTTATAGTAGGATAATTTTTACTAAATCTACACTATTGACACACCGCATCACAAATCGAGATCTATCAGCCAACGCATTATGTCCTTATCCCATTGTTCAATTGGGATTCCACATCCAAAATTAGGCTAAGTCCATTTTGTCACCACACGATGCGACGTGCTAAAATCGCGTCATTTAACTGGAAGTTGCTCCTTAATATTCAGCTAAGTGTCAAAAACATAGGCATCGACATGACGCGTTGACATCGCATCGATGTACTGGAAGTTGCACAGGGAAATTATGCTAACTCGGAAAAATCATGCATCGACGCAACGCTTTTCCATCACATCGATAAACTAGAAATTGTTCTTCAAAGTTTTGTGAAGGAACATAATGTTACCAATTGACGTGATACATTGAGATTGTGTTATGTCAACACATCGTCTCACTGGTATTCTTCTCTATTTTCGTTATTCTCGTGCATCTCCATGTGTATTTGCCTTTGATTTGCATGTCCTTTGCCTCATCATGATATACATCTCATTTTCTTCCAAATCCATGGGAAATCAACCCTATTTTTCTAATCATATCGGTTAGCTATGAAACACAATTTAACAAATAATTCAACGTGTTTAACATACATTTTATTCTCGAAACAAGTCCAAATATGGATAAAGAGTGGTGTTTGGACATATAAATACTCCCAAGATAAGCATCATACATCCAATTTCCTCCAATTTCGCTAGAAATTTACCCTGCAATACTAATCATGTCCATTCGATACATCACACAATGACACATCAAAACGCAATAATAACATATATTTTAGCTCTCAAAACAAGTTTGAATATGGGTGGATATTGGTGATTGGACATATAAATACGTCCAAGATCACCATCCCATACTTAAAACCTTGTTTGTCCTTAAATAATTTCAAGCAACACAATAACCAATTAAGCTTAATATCAGAACCTGGGAAAAATACTTATCCCAAGCACTTACAATTCTAATAATAACTTTACAGTCCAAAAACATGTCAAAATACTTTTCTGCACATGAGACAATTCTTTTCAAAGCTCTTTATCTCAACAGTGAACTTCCAACTTATTGGGAAACTTAATCAAATTACTCAATCTAAAAACATAATAAGTAACCATAATATCATCCACATGCATCCTCATAACAAGAAAGTTTCTCCATGTTCACTGACAATTATATTTCAATGTATAATGTAAGGGTAATATCAAAATTAAATCACTCACTTTCAACAAAGAATTCATACGTGATAGATAATGAACCATAAGCTTTCCCATAGTGTCTTACACCACAATAGTTGGATGTTAGGATGAAGGATCAACTAGGTCTTTCATGGTTTCAATGTAAGCTGAGGAACGGGTAGGAACTATTAGGAATTAGTGACTAATCTCCCTAAGCGCTTTAATACCTCACATTATACAATTAGGATCATTCTCTCTAAACCTAACTTCACCTTTTTTATTTTCACATATAATTTTTTCTTCTTTCACCCAAATCTTATTGAGCACAACAAAGTACACTATGGTGGGGGTATTTTTCTCTTACATCACGATTTAATTTTCTTCCCTTCTTCACACCCATGAAATATTACGCACCCCTATGATAGCCACCACCATCTAAAGCTATTTGCCTTGATTGAGGTGCACGATATCCAAGTCATACCAGGGCCAAAATAGGTTCATTCTAACACAACTAGCTAAAAATAATAGGCACTCCTTTAGATCAAATTTCTCTAACTCCCAACCATAACAATCTTACACCACTAACTTAATATTTTGGGGATTCAATTTCACCTTTTTCCTACTCCAACATCACACTCCTTACTCAATTAATATTTTTCACTAAAGTGCAAATAGTGGTCTATCCAAGAAAGGATTAGGCAACATATGAGGATACCAAAGAAATCAGGCTATAGGCCCAACGGTGCTAACTAGGGATATGTACAAGGGTAGGTAAATGAAGTCTATGAATTTTGGCTATCAAAGAAATTCATACATTACTTCCAACACCTAACATCCTTTATTTAGCTTTTTAAACACACCGAGCAAGTTCTAGACTTCCTATACATATAGATGACTAACAAACACTCACACTCATGGTGTATGCTAAGAATCAAGTCGGATCATTACGGTCTCTGATACTATTCTTTGTCAAATTCAACTTTAAACCAACAAACTTTATTACACCTATTTAGATTAAAAATTTACAATAAACTCCATTTTAGTTTAAGACATGCTTTTATTTTAAATCCAATCCACTCAAAGTCACAGTAAAAATGGCCTAACATAATGCATTTCTCCAAAAGTCGTGATTGGGTTCTCATCAGTTCTCAACTTCTAATGGCTAACTCCCCTTAAGACGGTCGTCATCTATCTATCATAGGGGAAGGAAACTAGCTATGAAGTGTTATTTTACATTACCTTGAGTGAAAAATCATTTATTTCCTTGAGGGAAACGAAAAACACTTTTAAATTAAAAATAAAAATTATTACCCAATAGACTAATCATTAAAAACCATAAGGTTACGAATAGTTAGAAATGGATAATTTTAACATCTTAAAATAATATTAAAAACATAGAAATAGCAGAAACAAAAATAAATAAAAATATCCAACCAACATAAACCTAAGAAAAGAGTAGAAGTTAGAATTCCAACACAACACACTTAAAATGAAGCATTGTCCTAGTTCTTGAAAAGTAAGCAGAGTATGAGGTAGGAAAGGACTCCCTGGTCATATATCATCCATGTCATCATCTGATTCTAGACCATAGGTATTAACTCCTATGTCTTGAACATCTTCCTCTTCTAACTTTAAGTCCGAATCCTACAGTCGATGCTCTTCATCATTGGGAACATTATTATCAACCAACACCATAATAATGGGACCAATCTGCAGCATAGTCCTCACAAGAATGCCTAAAGGAAAGTCAAGCTCAAAATCTCTAATCTCTTGCTGGGTAGCAGGACGACCACCAATAAGCAAATAAAGAATCTAAAGCCTATACATCTAGGCAGTGATCTCATTGTTTCAAGCTTGACGCTCGAGCATAGTCAATATCGAAATATGAATCCTAGTGACGCCCTTTGTATGGGAAAAATTAACAAAATGAGTGTCCATTGGCGGCCTATAATCAAGGTCCTCCTCCTCTACACCATGACCTATTAACCACCGCATCAGTAATCCATTGAATATGAACCTACGCACCGCATGAAACCTTGCCTTTCTCATAGAAGAAAATATTATAGCACCTATATTCAAATCAATATTATGATGAATTAAAACTTAAATAAGATATACTCTATCACGTGTCACCTCAGTCAAATATCTATAATAAATGATACAAGCATATATAATCTTTGCCCACATACGGGCCTCTTTATTTATTTGACTGAAGTGTAATGTTAGGTGAATGTCATTGTCTTTATGATGTATCCACCTAGTTGTGGACTAGCTCCCACATAAGAGATGCCAGATGTCTTATAGGGTTATTCAATATTCAACTTCTTCAAAGGATAACAATCTACCTCCGATATACCTAGAAGAGTATTTAATGCATGGGGAGTGAAAGTTACCACATGGCCTTGTATTTTAACTGTTTAGTCTTTCTCCTATGGGTCCTAATTTTCTAAAAACTCCCCGATGAGTTTCCAGTTGCAGTCATAAGGTTGATCAAACAAGAAATACATGTGGAGCTCCTCTATACATCACACCATGCTACAGAACTCCCTCAATAAGATGGCTTGATGAATAAATTGGTCACCTAAATTTTTAGAATCTATGTGCTTCACATACCACTTCTTCTCGACTTTAACAAACTATCTTATTCCATACCTTCTAGTTTTTCCATGTGGGATAGTACGATCTTGAGGCACACAACCCACTTGACTATCCTTTTTCTTACAAGTCCAAAAAGTCCAACCGTTGTCTTTCCTTTTTGTTGATGAGTATATATTTTACCTATTAATCCTAACATGCAAAAAATGCATCAAATAATTTCACATATTGTTAACTTCCAACACTAAGATAGAGAAAGTATGGAACACACATCACACTTAGATGCTAGCATGAGAACTAAGGTCCTCAAACTTCCCTTATTTTATAAAATACGCATAAGTACAATAGTATAATTATTAAATAATCATGAATTTTAACCATTATTCTATCTTATGACATTTAAAATCATTCTCTCTCAATGGTAAGAATTCTATCTTATTCAAGTAATTTGGTCGAATGAAACAAGATACAATTATCCACACTTACTACAATAAGTACCCGCACATATTTCATATATGTTATATTTCACTACAGTGCATGGCATCAACCCAACTCCCCAATAATACAACAACCATAGCTAATATAGCATAATAATAATTTGATGAGCACAAACATATTTGATAAAAATAATTTATCTCACCTAATAGCAATGAAAGAACTTACAAACTTCAACTATGACTACCAATACTTCACTTTTAGCACTAATAAAATTGAACGAATTAGAAATGAGAAATATTACCTTGATTGTCTTAACTAAATTGATGGAAAATTTCTTGATATTTGAATAAAAATTGCACAATCTTAGTGATAGAATTATGTGTATAGAGAGGGTAGACAGCTAGGGCTTCTAATGTATATAGGAATAATGAAAGGCATAAAGTATATAGAGGGGAGCGGAGTAGGTGGATTGGGTTTACTCTTTTAAACCGATTAGGTATGGGCCTCACGGCTCGGCTGACGCTTGATCAGACTAGATAATGTAAGGCGAAACCCACTAGACCCAAGTAGATATCATGGTGCGACCCTCTCTTGAATCAAATAGACATTGCATCACAAAGATATCAAGACTGTATACTGGAGTTTTCATCCTCAAATTCAATTAAGGCACTGATTTTGGCAGCTTAGGGGGAACATTTCATTCACCCTTTTCTTTTTCACATGTATTTCATTGTAGATACTACTTGCTTACCAAAAAGATTTCCCGCACACTATGTTACTTAACTCTCATTATTCCTCATTTCATCTCATGTCTTTTTCCTACAAACTCAATAAAAACAATAAAGTGGGTTTCCTTCTACTCAGCACCTTTGTTTTGGTCGTGGCACGACACCTGTTTTTGTATTTTTCACTTCTGGTTTGATTTTTTCCTTTTCCATTCTAACAACTAAAACAAAAACCTATTCTATGACATTACATTCGTGAGTTGCCTTCTACGTAGATCCTTACTTTACGTCATGGAATGACACATCTCAGTTTCACTTATTTGCAAAGATGATAGGCATATTGTGCTTGTCTCTATGATTTGCCCAATAATGCTTCACACGTTGTCCATTCACCAAGAACTTTTTAGTCTTTTACTTGTTCCACATTTCCACCACACCATGAGATTTCATATGCACTACCACAAATGCCTAGACCACTTGGAGCGCAACTTACCCGAAAATAATTTGTACCTCATACTGAACAACAAAACAAATTGCCCAAGTTCAAAAACTCTTTCATGTATGTGATTGTCATGCTATTTCTTAGTTTTCTCTTTGTACAATTTGGAATTTTCGTAAGCATGGAGACGAAAATCATCACGTTCAAAAAGCTTCAACAATATCTTCTCACCTGTGACCTTCATACTAAGATTTATCTGTTTCATTGCCCAATAAGCTTGATGTTCTAATTCTACAGAAAGATGGCAGGCTTTCATACAAATTAAGTAAAATGGAGAGGTACCTCTAGGCATCTAATAAGGTGTTCTATAATCCCATAGTGCATCATCTATTTTTTTAGCCCAGTCTTTCCGCAAACCATTGACAGTCTTCTGCAGAATTTGCTTTATCTCTCGATTAGACACCTCTATTTGACCACTCATTTATGGATGGTAAGAAGTGTCCAACTTATGCCTAACACCATATTTGGCTAGAATATTTTTAAACCAAGCGTTAATAAAAAGCATACCTCCATAATTAGGTATAGATCAAGGAGTGCCAAACTAGGAGAATATGTGGTACTTCACAAATTTTACGACCACTCTGGAAATATGTAGGAAAAGCTTCAACTTCCACCTACATAAATATGTAATATACTATCGCAATGATATACATGTTGTTATGGGATCATTGGAATGGTCCCAAAAAATCTATCCCCCAAACATTAAATGCCTCAACTTTAAGAATATTGTTTAGGGGCATCTTATGATGCCTTGAAATTGCACCTAACTACTGGCACTGATCACAACCCTTTACGAAATCCACTACATCTCTGAACAATGTTGGCCAATAAAATCCTGATTGCAACACCTTTCTAAGCTTTTATTCACCCCTATGATGGCCACCGTAAGAAGATAAATCGTATTTTTCAGCACTTTTTAAGATTCTTCTTTAGATACACATCTACGCATAATCCTATCAGGACCTTGTTTGAAAAGAAAAGGCTCATCCCATACGTATGCACGTGAATCATGGGCAGCTTTTTTCTCAGTTGAATGGTGGATTCTATAGGGTACACCCCACATACTAATAAATTTACGATGTCTGCATACCAAGAAACTTTGCACATATCTAGAGACAATAATTTCTCATCTGAATACTCTTCTCAAATTTATAAGTATCATCAGCAATATGGTTATGATTCTCTAGTATGGATAATTTTTTTGCAACTTATTTCCCTTCTACTTTTTTATCACGTATCTCTAGGTCAAATTCATGAAGCAATATAATCCACCTGATTAACCATGGCTTTGCATCTTTTTTGTTGAAAAAGTACTTGGTGGCACTTGGTATGTGGGCACAATTACCTTGGTGCTTACCATGTATGATCTAAATTTGTCAAAAGCATAAATCAGTGCTAACATCTCTTTTATTATGACTGTATAATTCATCTGGGCATCATTTAAGGCTTTACTTGCATAATAAATAAAACAAAATACCTTGTGTTTTCTTTTCCCCAAAACTGCTCCTACAGCCACATCAATTGCATCACATATTAGCTCGGATGGTAACGCCCAATCTAGAGAAATCAAGATGGGTGCTTTTGTTAGTTTCTTCTTTAGCTTCTTAAAATCTTCTTGAAAAGCAGCCCTAAAAGTTAATTTATCTTCTTTTTCTAATAATTTGCACATAGGGCTTGCAATCTTTAAAAATTCTTGAATAAACTGGCTGGAGAAGACCATATGCCATAAGAAACATCACACTCCTTTCATTGTTACCTAATGTGGAAGATTTTCAATCACCTAAACTTTGGCTCTATCTACTTTAACTCCTCTACCTGACACCTTATTTCGTAGGACTATTCTTTCCTTAACCAAAAAGTTGTATTTTTCCCAATTCAACACAAGATTTGTCTCTTCACAACAAGCTAGGACTTGATGTAGATTTTGTAAGCGTACATCAAAATAAATATCATAAAAATAGAAGTAATCCATGAGTACCTCAAAAAATTCTTGAATCATGTCGTAGAAAATAGACATCATGCATCTCTGAAATATTACAAGTGCATTACCGAGGCCAAAAGGCAAGCATCTGAACATATATGTGCCATATAGGATGAAAAAATAGTATTTTCTTGATATTATAGTGCTATTGGGATCTGATTATACCCTAATTATCCATCCAAAAAGTAATAGTATTCTTTTCATGCCAACCTGTCCAACATTTGATCAATAATAGGATAGGATAGTGATAAATTTTGGTGGCTTCATTAAAAATTTGGTAGTCGATGCAGATTCTCCATCCAATTACCATGTTAGTGGGAATCAACTTACAAGCTTTATTAGTAACCATAGTCATCGCACATTTCTTTTGGATGCAATGTACTGGGCTTTCCCACTTTCTTTCCAAAATTAGGCAAACAATCCTACTATCAAGCCACTTAATGACTTCTTTTCATACCACTTTAATTATCACCAGATTCAATCTTCATTAATGATGCACCCTTGGTTGGTAACCTTCTTCAATGTGTATTTTGTGTATGCAAAAAGCTAGATTTGTCTTGATAATGTCAGATATCTGCGACCTCATCACCTTTTTTCTTCTTTATAGGACTGCCATTACTTTCCTTACCGATATATCAGATAAGCCTATAGACAAAATAACAGGCAAGGTATCATTGTCACAAAGATAAACATATTTTAAGTGAGGAGGAAGAACCTTATCCTCCAATTTTAGAGCTTTATGAATTGAAGCTTTGGGTGATAGGCCAATTGGCCTATTCAATGTCTTAAAAGGTAGCTTTCTCATTTAAACAATTGCCAAATTCATAAATTGACCAATTCAAGATCCTCTACATCTAAATAAAGATCATGAAACATCAAAGGTCTCTTTAATGGATTATCTGACAACAACATACTAAGATCAAACTCAAGGTCTATAATAGTTATGGAAGATGATTTTTCATATACAGCAGGAAATTTTAGAGCCTTTTATACATCAAAAACCTCCACTTTGTAATTTTCTCTCATAGTCATATTCCTTGCTACTACACCACTAAGTGATTGACCTGTTGCTAGGAATAGTCATCCCAAAATAAATTGAACAATCAGAGCAAATTCAAAGTCAAGAATAACAAAGTCTACTTGAAAAATCATTGATCACACTTTCACTAAGACATCTTCAATAATTCTATCTGGTATAGTAAGGTATCTATGATCTACTAGAAACATAATGGTTGTGGGTTTAGGATTCCTAGGACCCATCTTTTGAAAGCACGATATAGGTATAATATTGATAATCAGCCCAAAGTCACACAATTTATGAGCACTGATAGTGTAATACCCCAAAGTTTTCTAACTAATTTCATCCCAAGAATGTCTAGTATTATCTTAAAAATTAAATGATGTTTATGCCATGGGTAATTTTTCAGACTTTCACTTTTTTTCATGTGGGAAATTCAATAAGCTATTCATCGATATAATATTCGCCTAAATCCGATAATCAGGTAAGAAGTTATGACTATTTCAAGTTCTCATTGTATAACAACGCCATATTAGACAATGGCGCACTGCATCACAAGAGAAAATGGAATTTTTCAAATTCCAGTAGGGGTCCATAATAGTGGCATGTTGCACCAAACTTCCTGGATGCAAACAAAGTGGCAACGCGATGGCTTCGCATTGCGCCATTCCCCTATTTTCTGATTGTCAAATTCTAGTGACATGGTGTGCTAGTGCCGTATCGCACCAGGGGTCCAATTAGGAAATTTTCACCAATTTTGAAATACATATCTAGGTTTAAAAGGGTCAATTTTCCACCCCTATTAATCCCTTTAACATGAAATACAACTATTTGGAACCCAAAATAAACTAGTTTCTCTCAATTTTCTCTCCAGAACAAGCTAGGTTTTCAATTGGGAATTCAATTTCATGAAAGTCTCTTCATCAATCTTTAATAAATGAAGAGCTAAGGTATATGTTGTATTGATTTATGAATTCCTTTCTTCCATAAAGATCAATAACCCTATTTCAAATTGAAAATCATGAAATTTATGTTGTGGGTTGATTGTAACCATGTTTATTTTGTTATATGATTCCCAAGTTGGAAATTTACGTGTTTTTCATGAAACTATATTAGCAAGTGAGTGTTATCCATAAATTGATTTATTTATTATGTGTTATTTTGATGATTAAGCCTATGCCATATGGGTGAATGCAAGGTGTTTGATAAAATACCTAGGAAGATAGAAATTATCCATTATAGCTAAATTGTGATCCAAAATGAGTTACATGTTATTCTTACGTATTGAAATTTGTTTGTTGGATTACTCATGAGTTAGCCTGATGAAATTAAGTTATATATACATGCTATCTTATTCAAGACCAATCTATGATAATCAAATGCCTATGAAATATTTCCAATTATTGTATTATGGATTGTTGATGATTGTTTATTCATTCAAGAATGTGATGCCTTGTCAGTTTCCTTCCATCGAGTCCTGGGGGTACTTGTACCCAAAAAATATAGCTATGTGCTTAGACTTAGTGACATGTTTCACGATATCCTCAATCAAGACATGATCAATAAAACTCAGTCAGTCGTGTGACTCAGGAAATCTCAATAATTCAGTAATCTCTATACCATTCCATCAGTCAATAAAATTTAGTTAATTCAGTTCGTTAATTCATGTTCAATGTCCATTCAGATGGGATTAGGAGCTAGCACCGAGTGAACCCAAGGATGGGAACTCACCTAATATATGAGTGTGTAATTGTTAAAAGCAATCCTTGCATTTCAGAACTACTTAACCATCGTAGGTTGAGACATCATTTCCTATTATACAAGGGTAGATGAGGTGGCTTAACCTATTAAATAAGGGTTCCTACTGTTCTCATTAGATTAACCTATTATATGAGGGTTACTCACAAATTATCCTTACCCGTGGCGTAGTATTGACACCCTTAAAATTGGGGTTACATATTAGATGCCAACTTAGGCATAATGGCGTATTAGGGGCATGTCGGTTAGATAACTACTTCCCACAATTTCAGTTATAGCATTCAGGACAGTCAGATACAGTCAATTCAGAATATTATGAAACTCATCTAGTTCTATCAGATTTAAGACTGTTAGATACTGTCACTCATGTTATCAATTATACCAGTCATTAAAACTAAGTTATCAATTATGTTAGTTATCAATAAACTCATGTTATCACTATCTTAGATATAGTTACTATGTGTTCATGCGTGTATTCTCACGTCCATATTAGTCAGTTAGCCAGTATTTTTAATGCATATGAACCCCATGCATTTAGCTAACCTCATATGCCTATCAGTACATTCAAAGTACTGACGCATTTGCACTATGGTGTTTTATACCATAGGTTCCAAAGCATGAGCTCCAGAGTGTCAGTAGATTCTCGATATCAGCAGTCAGTTAGCAGTTCATCCTCATCTTCTGAGGACATAATTATTTCTTTATTATCTAATTAATTAATTTATTATTTGGACTTAGTTGGGGATCTTTTCCATCAACTCCTTATTCAAACAGTTCAGTTAGTTAGAGGCTTGTCCGACTAGTTTGTTCAGACAATTATTTCTGTGTTTTTGGTATTTCAAACCCAATCCATATGTTATGATTTATAAGTTATGTTACAGATTTGAACCTTATGGCCTTTCAGTTTTTGTTTCCACATCTATATAGTATATCATGCAGTATACAGGTACAAACATCAATCATGGGTTAGCTTGTGGTCCTTTGAGGTCATGAGCACTATGTAGCATTCTGGGTACTAGATTCAGGGTGTTACAAATGGCCTATCCAATAGTTATCTAAAAAGTAAAACTATATTGATCTTTAAGCTTTTTAGGTAATTTTTTTATCTTAGATGTGTACTACTTAGTATGTGCAATTGTAGCATACTCTGTCATCCGGTTCTTGTTTGCCACTATGTCTTTCAAGTATTTTGCATATTTTGGAACACTCTATAGAATATCAATAAGTGTAAGATTTACATTAACCTGCTTTACAAGATCAAAAATCTTCTGGTAACTTATCTCCTCTTGGCACTTTCACTATTTTTAAGGAAATGGTAAGGGTATTGTCTTCTTTTATAACTGAATTTCATCACTTACATTATTTTTATAATGTGTACGTGGATATCTTTTCTGATCATAAGAGTCAATAAGATGTGTTCAACCAGAAAGAGCTTAATCTCATACAGAGGAGATGGCTTGAGCTTCTGAAGGATTATGATATGAGTCTTCACTAACACCCAGGTAAGGATAAATAGTTGTTGGGCCTCCTAGCAAATTATCCATAGGGAGTTTGGCTCATGTGAAGAAAAGTACATAGCAATTAGTGAAGGATATTCACCACTTGTCTAATATTAGAGTTCGGCTCATAGACTCTAAGAATAGTAGTATGGTTGTGCAAGAAGTGGTTCAATCATCTCTTAGTGCAGATATTGCAGAGAAGCAAGTGTAGGATCCTATCTTGATAAAAATCAAGAATAGGTTTGGTGGGAAAAAGGTAGTGGTGTATGAGATCAGTGATGATGGTATATTGCGGTACCAAAGGAGGTTGTGTGTTCCTGATGTCAATGGGTTATGATAAAGGATTTTGTATGAGAAGCATGAGTTGTGATATGTTGTTCATCCTAGATCGACTAAGATGTATAATAATCTCAATGAATTCTATTAGTTAAATGACATAAAGAGGGATATGGTTGATTTTGTTGCCAAGTAAATGGTGTGTCAATAGGTTAAGACTGAGCACATGAGGCCAAGAGAGTTATATCAAGAAATATATTTGCCTAAGTGGAAGTGGGAAGTGATCAATATGGACTTCGTTACCGTTCTTTTTCATTATCATAATCAATATGATGTGATTTGGGTCATCATTGATAGGATGACTAAGTCTGTGCATATTTTTCTACTGCAAACTACCGTCTCGTTGGAGGATTATGCAAAATTGTATCTTCAGGAGATTGTAAAGCTGCATGGGGTACTTGTTTTGATTATTTCGGATCATGGAACAGAGTTTACATCTCACTTTTTTTTATTTTTCAGAGATGGTTGATGACCAAGGTGAGTTTAAGTACTACTTTCCATCCGCCGATGGATAGGAAAGCAGAGAGAACTATTCAGACATTGAAGGATATGCTTCTGGCCTGTGTGATTGATTATTAGGGAAATTGGGTTGAGTATCTACCTTTTGTTGAGTTTTGCTTAAAATTATAGCTATTATTGTAATGTTTGTATGGCCCTTTTTGAGGCATCGTATGGTAGGAGGTATAGGTCTTCTATTGGTTTCTTTGAGCTTTTTGAGGCAAACATGTTTTGTCTTAAATTGGTTTACTTAGATATAGAGAAGGTGATGGTGATTCTGGATAGGCTTAAGTATTCCCAATGTGTCAAAAATTCCTATACATATGTTAGGCATAGCGACTTGGAATTTGAGGTTGGGAATAAGGGTTTCCTACAGGTATCTCCCATGAAGGGAGTAGTATAGTTTGGTAATAAGGGGAAGCTCAGTCCCCGTAATATGGGTCTTTATGAGGATTTATAGAGAGTTATTAATGTTGCGTATGAGCTAGAGTTGCCTGCTATCTTGAACTTTGTTGATCAGGTGTTTCATGTTTCTTTGTTGAGAAAGTGCATTAGTGATCCTTCCGTGGTTGTCCCTATAGAAGGATTAGGTATAACTGATTCTTTGTCTTATGAAGAAGTCCCGATAGAGATCTTGGATAGGCAGGTTCGTCGGTACTAGATCAAGGATATCCATATTTGTTTTCTTCCGTTGGGATTCATGCGGAAGGTATGTGTCTTTAACACAACTTTATTTTTTGAGTTTTTAAAGGAAAGATTAATATATTTTCCTTTATGTTTTCAAACTTTGTTAAAGATTGGGAATATATTAGATAATGCAAATGACACTTGTGTGTGGTTACCCCTACCTTATCTGTCATTTAGGGACAAAATTTGCTAGTGGGGGAGACTTAAACACCTTAGTTTCTGGACCTTAAAAAATTTCCAGGAATTCTATTCTCTGAACCTAATACGACTCATTGGTATGAATCGTATGTTGAGTACGGATGGTATGGTCCAATCATATATCGACCAGTGTTGGTTGGTGGGATGGATTTTGGTTATTGAAATAGGTAAAACTTAGGGGTACAAGTCATATTGGTGGTTACGGATCATTTGGTTTCTTAACTTAATCTTGGACTTGGTTGCATAGGTTAGATCTGAGTACAGGTAGCTCACCATGAGCCGTAATCCAGGGTACAAGTCATAATTAGGACTCATATGGTGGACAGTGTCTAAATCTTCCTTTGGTGTAAATCTGCCAGATGTACGGATGAAGGATACTGATCGTATTCTATCAATACGACTTGGTTTAATGAATCATATAGTGGATAGCATTTGATCCAAGGGTTGAGGCTAGGTTACCACTGGAGGATACCAATCGTATTGGAAGATATGACTCGTGTGGGTAAGTCGTATCGCTGTGATGGGATTTAAGTGCTACTTAAGTCAGAATTTTTGACATTTCCCCACTTATCCTATTAGGGTCCCATGACTTCTAACCTACTTGGAAGGTTATTTACCCTGTGATTTCATTTATTAACACTTAGAAACTCTTCTAAACACTATAATTCTCTCAAGAGCTTTTGGGAAAGGGGATCTAGGTTTTCAATTAAAGGATCAATTTGGGGCTTATCATGATGATTTCATTCCATCATCATCTTGGTTTAAGGCATGTTCTCTTCCGTTATTGTTAATTTTATCTAAAGGTATGGTTTTATAAATGTTTTCATGATTTCATTGATTGTTCGATTTTGGTTATCAAATATGATTTGGGAGTTTTGATACTAAATGGTTGTTTATAGTTTCCTATGGTTTTAATTATATTTTTATATGTATTAATGGTGGTTTTGGATAATTGTATAGCATGGGAATGGTTTAATAGTAATTGGAATAGGTTTTGGTCATATTATGCCCCCAATGTGTTTGACAAAATGCTTATAAAGATATGTCCATTGCATTGATTACTTTTAATGGTACTCTTACATGTTTTAAAATTGGGTAAAGAAATTATACGTGGTTTAAATATCTGGGAATGTTAAATGGCTAATGGTGATGCTTGAGGGGAACATGAAAGGCCCCAAGTGGATTAATATAGTAAATAGAAGAGCACTTGAAAGTCCCCTTAAACCTATTAATGGTTGGCTATGGATGATACTTGCAAGTAAGGGTTGGTATGACGATTCAAATATCAATGGCCTTGTTTAATAAATGGAAAATAGTTTGGTTATTTAGAAATTTGTTTTAATTGGTCTATAATTGTGGGAGGTGTATCTAAGCTGTGGAAGGTGGAGGTCCCGATGGGACCAAAACTAGAAACTCATATTTGCCCATATGAGGCTAGTCTTGGTGATCGTGTGCATGATTTCACACTATATTTGGGAGATGTAATAGTCATCCCAAGGGATACTTCCATGTTCATGCGGCTACACATACTGGGACCCTTTAAGCATGGAAAGCTGAACCCATACAGTCCATCAGTAGTTTAGGACGACAAAGCTATATAGCCCAGGTAATGGTTTTAAAGACATGTTAAACCTGGTCCCTTTTCTGGCGTGGTTATATATATATATATATGTTTGTTCGCATATAGATGGTTTTACTTGGTTTTATTAATGGAATTAGTTTATCCTTACCTTGAGACCATGCTAGCGGTCACTCACTAAAATCGTATACTGACAGGTGTACACCCACGCTATGCAGGAATCGGCTGTTCTACTCCTCCTACATTGTGATTGACTAGGTATCAATATTTGGAATGTCCTTGGTTATGGCCTTTATTATGGCCCTTGTTTTTGTTTGGTTTTCTAGGGTTTGATTATTTGTATGGGATGGTTGGACTCGGTTGGGTTTGTCATGATTATGATCTATTCCCAAAATAATTGTATGATTTTGTATGCTATTTTGGTAAATGCTCAGAATTCAACCAACTCAGGGCAGGCAGCTGGAGGTTAGGTTTGGTAATGAGGGTGGTCTCCGGTCTTGAACGGACTTGGGATTTCTATTATGACAAGTCCCAAGGTGGGTCATGTCATTAATAGAGAGGTTGTTAAGTTTAGCTAGGAATATTTTGAATTTAGCATTGTCTTTCTTGTTTTTATGCATTTAAGGAAATAGAGGGAGAACGTTCATGGTAGGCATCAGGTCACTTTGCACTTCATCATTCTCAAATATCTTCGGGTATTCGTCTTCATCATCCACTTCTTCGTTTAACACCGGTTCATTTTTGTTCCCTTCTTGAGACTTCAGATCTTCCTCATTTGAATCATTCACAAGCTTTTTCTTCAAATTTCTTTGTACAACATTTGGATCTTTTTCAACATCCACTACACGATCACAGAGTGTTTTACCACTCCTAGTGACAATAGACAACACTTGGGAGATAATTTTTGGAGTCACAACGGTGTCACTAAGATGACCTCCCTTTTGTCTAGAATTGAGTTGAGATGAGATTTTCCTAATTGTGTTTCCAATTAGTTAATTGAAGTGGAGTGGGATACACCGTTTGGTTGATTTATGAAAAATTGCCTTTCAATTCTCTGAATATATTATCTATCCCGCATACGTTCATCAAGATTTTAGCAAAAACATCTTCAGTCTTAAATTTTTGGGGGTCAATTGGATTTGCTTCTTTTCTCATTGGACGGTCATGAGGGGGCACATAACAATCATACTCTCAGTCTTTATCCCTCCAATCACAGTCATGATCCCATTCCCATTTGATCTAACCTTTGTTCTCACTTTGCTTTTGATAAGCATGGTACGAACCCCTTTAATAGTTAGCCAAATACTGAATTTCGTCGTTAATCCTCTTGGTTTCTTCGTTATCATAGCCCTTGGTTGCCAGGACATTCATTGATTTTGTGGGATCACCCATCACATGCTTAGTTAGTATTTCAAATTGTGTCATCATTTTCGCCATGTTTTCCTTCATCTCTTCATCTATATTTCTTTACACTTTCTCAACAAAGTAGTTAGTGGGAGGTTCTTTTGGTACCTCTGTATGATAGGTGTGTCACCCCCAATTTTGTTTGTAGCTTCCTCAAATAAGTTTATAGATGCACGATACGACGACTTCATAATAGATCCCCCCGCCACATTATCTACCATATTTTTTTGAGTTGATGTTGAGCCAAGAAGAATATTTGGAGAAGCATCTTCTCTGGGACCTGATGGTTACAGCATTGCATAAGCTTCCCAATGAATCTTTCCGACAACTCATAAAGATGTTTTCTATTCAGTTAATGAAAGATGATGATTTCATCACGCAATTGTTGAATCTTTGATGGTTGGAAATATCAGTCTAGAAAAGCAACTGTGAATTTATCCTAAGAAGTAATTGATCCGGTTAGATGAAATTGAAGCCACAATACCACCTCACCCATTATAGAAAATGGGAAGAGGAGAAACCATATGGACTCTTGGGATATGTGTGCAATATCAAAGGGGGCGCAAAGTTCAACAAAGTTCTTCAAATGGAAATTGGGGTCCTCATGGGCTTGCCCCCCCTCCCCCAAAGAGTCCTTTCATTTGTAGCATATGCACCATGATGTTCTTAATGTTGAATACCCCATTCCGTTAATTAGGTGTGATACAGATGGCACTCACACAACCAATCTCGTGGAGTTGTTCCTCGTCATCAAACGGATCATCAAAATTTTTTAAATTACTTGTCTGGTCGCTCTTAGTGTCTTTTCTTACAAAAACACAACAACATAAAAATATACACACCACTACGGGTATACCAAAAGAAGCACTCAACACCATACAAGTGAAAAAGTAATTTCACTCCCCAACAATGGGGCAATTTTGATCAGGCTCACCTATACCATTGCATTTGGTAGAGAACAACCATTGTCAATAAAGGTTAACTTATGTTGAGGTCAAATCCCCGAGGAGTAGAGTTAGTCGTCTAATTTTATGGGTGTTAATAGTTACTAAGAAGATACCCATATTGTAACCAAAGTAAAATTCATTAATTAAAATGAGGGTATTGGTTTTGGAAAGTGATTTCATCAAAATATATTCGAGTTAACAAACAAAGGCAACAATTGTGAGTAAGAATTTAATTTGAAAAGTATCTTGGGATTATGTCTACCTAAGGGCAAATTCTGTATGTGCGCCTGTCAATTTTCTACAAATTCTAGTTATCAATGATAGGGTAGGCTAGGTTGAAGGTTGTTGAGACTAGTTTGTCAACAAAAACTCAAGATTATCACCGATGGACCCTTTCGGGTACCTCATGGGCGCTATAATTAAAACCTCCTAATACCCCAATTGGGCATCTCTATTTCAAGGAAGATGCCCAAGACATTGAAAACTCTCTACTCATCCTTATTTCTAAGATATTGAAATGGGAGAAAAGTACATCTACTTTTTCCACTATTTCCTAGTCACCCATATCCCTCTTTCAAGATGATATGAGCTCCAAAATTTCACCCACATCCATCTATCAAGGATGATATATGCTTTTAAGAACTTGGGATCCTTCTTTCAAGGATGATATAAGCTTTTAAGAACTTGGGGGATTCACCCACAAATCTATTGTGAGAATTATGGGTTTCTACCAACTAATTAAAGCAAGCAATAGTGAAACACATCATCAACAAACTACAATCTTCTCAAATACATCACAACCCATACATAATTGCACCTTAGTTAAACATAATTCCAAGATAAAAAAATTTAGCTAATCATAAAGACAAAGAGAAGAGATATATCAAAAGGTTCATTCAAAGCATCATGGCAATGATAAATTAAAAGATTCTTCAATTTTCTTTTCACTTTCACCAATCTCAAAAAGGAAATTCAAATAGCAAAGTTTCCCCAATTAGTAGGATTAAAAATTATCTAAATTTCAATAGTTCAAAATGTAGCTTACCAAGTGGGAAAAGGTTTAAGTATTTTAAAGGATTTGGGGTCGGCTGAGTATAATGTAAGAACTGCTCCTATGCATAAACCCGCCGACCCGCGATCGATGCAGCTTGTCCACGATCACGACTACCATGAACCCCTTCAGATCGTCGTGATTGTAGTACACTGACTAAAGTAGACTGGCTGCGATTGCATCCCTCCAACCACAATCACGGTAACTGCGTTTGGTTACTGTATAGTGTCTTCCATCTTGTGCACTTTTGTTCTCTTCTTGAGTCCTTTTAAGTTTAATTCCACATCTTTCTTTCTCTTCGCCTCTGTACCTGTAAAATATGAAAATTGGTGCATTCAACTAACAAACTTTTCTCATTCGTACCATCAAATCATAGTAGTTTTCATGAATTTTGATGTAAACGAATGGTAAATTCACCACTCATCAATGGGTGACTCATAAATCTAAGATCTCCACTATCTCGGAAAGATAAAATATGCATAAAAAATTGTAACGGCAATAGCTAGTAGTCAAATCTACACAAAAAAGTACAAAAGTGTAGTATGAGTACAAAAATAATGGTTACTTAGTAGGCATTTGGTCGAATGAGCTAAATCATGATATACGTATGATAACATGTTAGAAAGCATAAATGAAGTCAAGTTAGAAGAATTAACCTGAATCATATCAAACAACAATATACACAATTAAAAATTAAATCAAAATAAATATATAGCATAAGGCATCAACACATGTCAATATTGCCGTGCAAATATTCATAAGAAATTTAGAATAATAACATATCAAGAAGCATCAACACATGAAAACAAGACTACAAAATTGGATCCCATACACCAATAGGTACAAAAAAGTAAAGAACTCATCATAGCCTCCCAGATGACCAGAGAGTACAATTAAGAGAAGAATAACACAATAAATCAACTTAATAGTCAACTTTCATCGTTATTTGATCTTTATTCCACAATTATCATCTACATGTTATTTACCAAAATTATTACAACTCTTCAACCATTAGAAAAATTACTCATATTTCTATAATACCATAATCATTTAACAATCTTAACATCAAAATACGCTAGTCACCATTTACTATGTAACCATCTTTAATTAACTTATCCATTCAATCACTCATCGTCATAACATCTATTCATCATTTAACCACTAGTTTCCACATAGCCACTAAACATTCTTTATTAGGAGATCATCATTACTAAGATAACATCATTTATTATTTAGTCCACATTTACCAAGTAATCCTCAATTGTCATCTAGTTATTAGTATCCACTTAAACAATATCCATTACTAGTTATCATTTACTGCTAATCCTCCAGTATCATAATTCATTAATTCTAACCAATCATATATCTTCACTAATCAACAATTATACCTCTTCATAAACTCCTAACACTTATGGTCTATAAACATCATCACTAATATCAAACACATACCCTAACATCTTACAAGTGATTATAACTATACAATTTTGATACACAAGGCTAGCTGGACTTGAATCAGTAGATGTACACATAGGCACATTAATATAATTATCCTCTAGCCTTGACAGGTAATTATACAATAAAAATGTCCTCTGTCCTTATCAGGCATCTACATATCATCATTATCATCACTAGTGGCAGAATCAATAGCATAAGTGATCATATAATAAAGTATTATGATCTTACACATAATAAATTGCATGACATCCAAAAGTAATTAACAAGTATGATTTCTCAAATAATTCATTACACAATTGCTAACATATCATTAGGAACGTGTTCTAGCATAATTTCTTAACATGATCATAATCGTACGTAATATCATAAATAATCACTCATTAATAGCCGATTTAATGGCCTATTATTAGCATAAAGAAAGCTTATCATCTTGGGCAAATGATAACCCATGGCATAGTTTATGGCTTATTCGTAACATGGTCCATAACATAATTTATGGGTTTGACAATATCATAGTCAGGGGCACATTCAATAGTATATCCAGTAGCCCAATCAATAGCCACAACAATAACATAATCAATATATCATCATCAGCTTAACCAATACATCATACATATGGAAAAACCATTATGCATTACTTCTAATGGAATTCATCACAACAAACAAGTACCCATATTCCTCAATATTTCCTCACAAGCATATTATTTAGGCATATAACAAGCTTACAAAAGGGTTCAAGATAACTAAAACTAATCTTGACTTAAGGTGGGTCATAGAGCCCATTTCTAAATCTCCAAAATTCATAGTAAGTCAATTTTAACAACAGACTTGGCTAAGGTATCTAAATCCACTATTAGGTGTATAACAAGCCATAAATAGTTTTAAAGTAAAGATTTTTCTAAAACGTAATCACTAATCCAATATCACAACTAAGGCAAGCTTACTTTGGTGTAAAAAGGTAAGGCCACTTCACCCTTATCATGATTAACTCAAGAATTTTACATAGTTTTACAACAAGCCAAGGCATTGTCATTTTAAAAATTAGTAATAAAGTCTTATGAATTAATGTTCAAGGAAAAAAGCTAACTGTTTCAAATCTATGATTCCAATTTAGCCTAACAATCCAACTAAACCTAATTCATACATTTCATCAATCCAATACCTAAAAGCCATCCCAAACCCAACACAATGTCAAAAGAATACTATGAAAAAGATCAATCTAACATGGGATAAACCTATCCTACCTCAACATCAAAGGAAGCTCACAAACCACTAAACCTTCACTTTTTCCTATAAATAAGCCTCTACAAGATGGCGAGCTATAAAAAACACATTCGACTCATTAATATGAGAATATCAATACCCATATTGTAGGATTATTCTTTGGGTCCAAAAACCATACAAAAACCTTATATGGATCCTGTTCAGGGAAAATCACATTTTTTAGACCCACCCAACATAATATCAAGCTCACAGAATTAAAACCCACAAAAATGGGTGAAGACAAAGAAAAGTTTTCACTAAAATTAAGCCTTAAAGGATTTGGGGATCTGGTCAAATAATCAAGAAATCCATGCAAGAATTTGAAGGATTCATACCTTTAATGTGAAGATATTCATGAAAATATATGTTAATGATACTTACATGTCATCCCCAGGACTCAATTTAAAGTTATCACACTCTTTAGGATTTTGTGCTCTCAAAAAATTAGTGGAAATAAGTAAATTCGCAACCAAGGGGTTTATTTATATCCCTTCATATATCCAGGTGTTGCAATATCAAAACAAGGATTGCAATCGCACAACTTAGATGCCAAAATAGATATGGTAATCACCATTCTATTAGTGTAATTGGACCACCACCTACATATTTTGTGAGATCGTAGGCCACACCAGATAATATCCAAAACTTGGAATTGTTCTGAGTTTTCAGTAAGGTCTTAGGATTGTATCATAATTTAATATAAACATATGAACTATGTAAATACATTAAATTCTAAGTTCTAGATGAAATAGAGAATTCGTATTTCCCATCTAAGGTTATATCAACCAAATGTAGGTCTGACACCCATATTTTAAATTTTCAAACTTTCCAACTAATTGGTCGAAATGAGCTCAGGTGAATTAGGACCCAAACCAATAGTATGACTAGCCTATGATTGATATTTCAAAGCTGATGGTGTAGTAACAACTTGTATCTAAGATTGTTTTACTGATGTTTTTGCCCAGTTGCCATTTGGAACTAGCAAAGACTTTAAGAAAAAATTCTCTAAAAACCAAATGAACTATCTGGTAACCAAACAATTGATCCCAACAAGTCATAAATGCCTTGGGAAGATATGGAAAAGCTACAATGGTAAGAATATACATAAATATTGAAGATGACCTAAAGGGTTATTATATCTAGATATGTGCTATTATTATTTGAGACAAGGATCCCAATTCCAAGTTGAGCGATCCTGTTAAAAGATGCAGATGAATTAAAGTTCAAGGAAAAATAAGAGATTGAGAAGCAAAGAGATACAAATATATAGAGCCTTCACCAAAACCTATTTTAGTGCCTACACCAGAGATTCTTCTACCACAACCACAAGTGAGATAGAGAAATCCTAGGATCTATTGGTATTTATCTCTTTGTTGCTCCTAAGAGTTACATTGGTTTAGGTTGTGGGTTTGGTTGGAGGTACACCATATGAGGTTGCTTAGTGTTTGGATTAGAGTGGTACATAGGTGGGAGCATAACCAATAGTTGGGACTCCCAAAATTAAGATTCCTCAAGCACTGATAGTTTCTTAACCAATAGTTTCCCAGCCTTCTGTGTCTTTTGAAGAGTATAAAATACTGGCAGATTCTTGAGATTCATACCACCTAGATTTTTTACGGTACCGGATGAGGATGAATTTAGGTTCTTAGTTTCTTTTGAGGATTAGCTATGTTGTTTATGTCTAGTAGAGTCTTAAGGGATCAACTATACTATTTTGTAAATAGATTTGGTAGTTTAACATTGGCGGAGAGGTTATTTTGATTTCAGGTTGGATCTCCTTTTTTGACATAGATTTAGTTTTTTAAGGTTTTCTTAGAAAAGTAAATTCCTTTTAGCCTTAGAGGTTTCATGAGAGATTAGTTCTTAAAATTATAATAGATATTTATAATTATTTTGTGGTATGAGGATTGGTTACATAAGTTTGATAGACATGCTACATCGATTTGTTGGCTGAGAATGAGTGGATTTGGTGTTTTGTTTGGATATCTAGACTTCATCTTTGGATGGCTACTCAGTGTTTTGGTTGATGTCCATTGATATTCTATTATGGTTTCTCATTATGACCAAATATAGAGGAGTTACATCACGATGCCTAAAGGGGAAATGATTAGGGACAACATAACCAGGGTAGTTTTAGTTAGAGTCAGAAGTGCCTCACAGTTTAGAGATAATAGTTCTCAAGGTAAGTTCCCTCCTTTCAAGTCTTATACACATTAAAGTCAGTCAAGTAAGCACATTTATATCGCACTTTACCTTATCGATAGTGGTCAACCAAACTATAGTGATTATCATAGATAAAGGAGTGGTTAGACCTATAGACATATATCTTATTATTTTTTATATCGACGTGGTTATTCTTTGTCAGATGAATATTTTTTAGACAAATTTATGCTAAAATCATGTTATTATTGTACGGCCTTTGGCCATTTCTCTTGAGAGTGTCCGAAGCATAAGGTGGTGTTACCAATAACTAAGAGTGTTCATCTGATTTGGGCAGTGCTAACCCTAGCTAGAGGTGGTATGTATTTTAGTAAGGATAGTCTCCATGGTTATCATGGAGGTCCTAAGGTATGTAGGATATGTGATTTGTTAGGTGCCCATCTAGGTGGGCGGGCATGGTCATATATATTGTACCCATTATATAAGAGGCAGAGTCTTTGAATGTTGTTATTATAGGAACTATCTTAGTATGTCATCAATCAGATTTTTCTTTATTTAATCCGAGATCCACTTATTCTTATGTGTCTACTTATTATACACGGTAGTTGGAGTTTTCTTGGTGTTATTTATCTATGCCATTATGTGTATCTACTCTTATGGCTGATTCTTTAGTAGTGAATAAAGTTTATAGATCATCTGTTATGAGTTTTTGAGGATTTGATACTTAGGTTGGTATTATTATATTAGATATGGTGGATTTTGATATGATTCTAGGCATGGACTAGTTATCCCCCTATCAAGCAGTCATGGATTATTTTGTAGACTATTGTCTTAGGTATTCCTTGCATACTCCTAGTTGTGTGGTAGGGATATATTAGAAATAAGCTGAGGGGGATAATTTATTATATTGAGTCTAGGATACTTCTATCAAGGGGTTGCAAGTCTTATCTCATTAATATTTGTAATATTATTATAGAGTCATTCACTTGACTTTTTTCCTATTATCCATGAGTTTTTAGATACTTTCTAGACCAATGTACTAAGCATTTATCCTCAATGTGAAATTGAGTTTATTTTTTATCTTGATATGGGCATTTGACCTATTTCTAAGACACCTTACCGTATGGCTCTTTCCAAGCTTAAGGAACTAATTTTTTAACTTCACAATTTTTTATGTAAGGATTTTATATTGCTGAATGTGTTGCCTTGGGGTGATACTATCTTGTGAAGAAGAAAGATGGTTCCCTAAATATGTGTATTGATTATAGAAAGCTTAATAAGTTGACGTTAAAGAACAAATATCCTATACCTCATACTGATGACTTTTATAACTAGTTTCAAGGAGAAGTGATGTTCTCTAAGATTCAGTTGAGGTCCAATTACCATCAGTTGAGTATTCGACATGAGGATATCCCAAAGACAGCCTTTATGACCCTGTATGGCCATTATGTATTCCTGGTGAGGTCTTTAGGTTGACCAATGCCCTATTAGTATTTATTGATTTAATGAATGCATGTTGAGACCATACTTGTATTTCTTTGTAATTGTGTTTATAACGACTGTCAAATGTATTAGAGGATTATGGAAGAGCATAAGTACCATTTGAAGATTATGCACCAGACTATTAGAGATCATAAGCATTATGCTAAATCATTATAGTGTGAGTTCTAGTTGAATCTGGTGACATCCTTTTGACGTCTCATCTCAAATAATAGGATTATGGTAGGCCCAACAAAAATTGTGGATATTCATTATTGAACTAGGCCAAGATCTCTATTTGAGGTTTGTAGCTCATAGATGGTTCATTGAGGGGTTTTTTACTATTACCTTTTTGTGGTCTGGAGAGTGTGAGTCAAGCTTTTAGAAGCTCACTTCAGCTTCAATATTGGCTCCTCCTATTTCCAGTGAGGGATTCACCATGTATTGTGATGCTTCTGATGTTGGTTTGGGCTGTGTTTGGTGTAGCAGGATTTAGTTATTACTTATCTATTGAGGCAGCTAAACAGGCTCGATTGCAAATAACTCATACATTACTTTGTGTTCGCAGCAGTATCTTAAGGGCTTTTGAATTAGAGGCATTATTTGTATGGCGTGCATTATGAGATCTACATGGATTATCCTAGTCTTAAGTATCTTATTACCTATATGGAGCTAAACCCTATACCACATAGATGGATAGAGTTATTGAAGAATTATGAAATATCTATTCTTTAACATCTAGGCAAGATTAATGTAGTAATGAACACCTTGAGCTAAAAGGTGGTAAGCATAGGTAGCTCAACTTTTTTTGTTTCTAAGAGGACGTTGGTAGGGAGTGTCTAGTACTTAGCCAAGTTGATGGTACAACTTTACATTTCTAACCCCAAGAAGTTCCTTGCTAATATTGAGGTAAGGTCTACGTTATTTGAAAGATTTGGAATGACCTGTTTGACGATTTTGTCTGGGTTGTGTTTAATGTAGTAGGATTCAGTTATTTCTTAGCCATTGAGGTATCTAAAGAGGAATGATTGCAACTAACTCAATTATTATCTGGTGTGTGCAGCAGTAGCTTTAGCGCTTTTGATTTAGAGGAATTATTTTTATGATGTGCATTGTGAGATATACATGGATTCTCCTTGTCTTAAGTATATTATGACCCAGATAGAGCTAAACTCTATATTGCATAGATAGATGGAGTTGTTGAAAAATTATGACATCACTATTCTGTACAATTAAGAAAAGATAAATTTTATAGAGGACACCTTGAGTTGAAAGAGGGGTAAGTATGGGTAGCTCGACTTCTTTTCTGGTTTCTAAGAGGATGTTAGCATAGGACATCTAGTCCTTAGCAAACATGATGGTGCAACTTCATATTTTCTGAGCACGAGAGGGTCCTTACTAATATTGAGGTAAGGCCTACCTTATTTGAGTAGATTCAGAATCACCAAATTCACGATAGGGACTTTGTGTCATCTTTGATTAGGTGTTAAGTGTTAAGTCTAGGAGGGCTACCATAGATTTCAAGTTATATTGAGATATTATGATGGAATTTCTTTTTTGAGGGTTGGTTATATGATTATATTTATATGGTGAGAGGCTCATTGTTTTAGATACTCTATTCAGCTTCTGAGAGCTAACATTTATAGGGATTTGAGGTAGAATTATTAGTGAAGTGACATTAAGAGAGATGTGGTACATTTTGTAGCACATTTCCTATGTTGTCAATAAGGAAAGATCGAGCATTAGAGGCCCAGTGGCCTAATTTAGATATTGCCTATTCTTAAGTAAAAGTTGGAGTAGATCACTATGGACTTTATAAGTGGTTTGTCTCACACTTCCCGTGGACCTGATGATATTTTGGTCATTATAGATTGGTTGAAAAAATCAGCACAATTCCTTTCCATTCAGATGTCCATCAGTGCTGAGAGTTTAGCCCATATCTATCTTCATGAGATAGTTTGTCGATGTGGCCAACCTGTATTAATTACTTTATATCAAGGATTGATTTTCACTTCTATCTTCTAGATAGTTTTTTAGGAGGATTTGGGTACTAAGGTGGACCTTAGCACTGCTTTTCACCCTCAAACTGATGGGTAGTCAAAGAGAACTATTTTGGATCTTGAGTAAATAATCGGAGCCTGTGTTATGGATTTTAGAAGTGAGTGGGAGCAACACTTAACTTTGCTGCATATTACATATAATAACAGCTACCATTTTATTATTGAGATAGCATTATTCGAGGCGTTATATCATACGTTTTGTTCATTACAAATAGTATGGTTCAACATCTATGAGGTCAGACCCCATGGTACTGACTTGCTTTGGGAGCTATTGGATAGATTCAGGGTGATTTTGGATAGTGTAAGGGTAGCCCAGAGTAGGCAGATGGTCTACACTGTTAGTAAACTTCATGCCTTGTTGTTTGGAGTTGGAGATTGAGTTTTCCTTTGAGTATAGCCCATGAAGGGTGTGATGGGATTTGAGGTGAAAGGAATGCTAATACTTAGATATATTAGACCTTTTGAGATCCTTCGCATAGTTTGAGATATTTTTATTAGTTATCATTTACCCATGATTTTGTTATTGTTCATCCAGTTTTCCAAGTTCTATGTTGCAGCGTTACTCACTTGTGTTTCGATGGGACTTTATTCTGTTGGACAAGAGATTAACCTTCGTGGAGTAGTCTGTGTTCATATTAGACAGTGATGTCAGGCAATGTCACTCTAGGGAGATTCAAATAGTTATGTTTTAGTGAAGATACTGCCCAGTAGAGGTGGATACTTTGGAGATCAAGAGCGAGATGCAGGCCTAATATCTCCACCATTTTGACTTTCAGGTTAACCACCTCGTGTGCAGATTTTTATAATTCAATCAGCTCTAACAAATAGATTTTAAGCTAATGGGACCTTTTGTTTTGGTCCCATAGCTTTCAGACTCATTTTTTATTATTAATTGTAAGTTGATAAAAATGGCCCTTTAGTATGGCTCCCAAATTTCATAAAAATGACCCTCGATGGAATATTTTATTGTTCAATTGATTCTGGAATACAAGATTTTATAGGTTAGCATAGTTAATCCGTGCTTAAGGTTTTTCAAAAGAATCCCGAGGGTTCAATGAAAACTTGGAAAAAATTTAAAGTTTTAGCTGGTGTATCCACTAAAGAGGACCTTTGGTCGCTTTAGTGGAGGTCACTTAAAAGGCCATGTTTATGCTTTAGTGGCCTAAGCACTCCATCTGGTTCTCTTAAGTGGATTCTTGTCCTCTAAAGTGGATGCCACTTAAGTGGTAGCTTTTCCGCTTTAGTAGATGTCCAGGCTATCTAGGTACTACTTTAGCGGTGACCGATTAAGCTATCAAGTTCCTACTTAAGAGGAACCTGGAGGCCATTAAATTCATCCCTTTTGCCTGACTTGTCCCATATTTTTCACAAACCTTAAGGGCCTCAAAGCCTAGTGCAATTTTTCACGAATAGTATGTGGAATTATGAAGTCAGGGGGAACGCAGTCCAAATGTTTATCTCAAATTGATCTCCACCCTAATTGCCCACAATTGTTACTATTACTCTTATTGACGTAAAACCTCCTTTTATTTATGCAATATCTAATTACATTAGCAAGCTCTTGATAGATTTTTAGCCTGTTCTACATAGAATCGACCCCAACCTAGTTTGGTTCTATATTTGACCGACGACTGCTTTAGACTTTCTTAGAAGAGTAACTTGGGCTGCGTCACAAGGTCGTAACTTAACTGCCTCTAAAACCACAACCTTGGAGGTCCGCCTAGCTGCCTTCTCATTCCTTCTCTACCTTTTCTTCTTATGATTTTTGTAAGATTTCTTCTCTCTCTTACTCACCCATACAACCGTTCCTCCTCTTTCGATGATCTAATTCTCCGACCATCTCCCCAGCATTGGTTTCCTTAATCTCTTGGGATAAGGTATAGATGTCAGTAACTAAAGAATTAACATCCACTATAAGAGATGATAATAAAGGTATAGGTGTTGGTGGATCTGGTGCTACCTCAACCCTCTCAGATAATACCTTGATCGCTTTCTTAAGCTCGATAAAGTTTTCACTAATATTAGTCAAATATGGGTATTATACTGCATCAATCTTAGCCATTAATAGGTTCTCCAGTCTATCCATCTTAGCCTGCATACACCACGTATTTCAACAATAACAAAGGGTAAAATTCAAATCTCAAGCTTTAAATACAAGAATTGTATAAAAGCATACTCTGATTGAGTTCCTCTAACAACAAAGTAAAACTCAATGTATATCCGGTTGAAACTAATAGCCGACTATGAATTGATCCCAATGGTGCATAATATGAAAAGGCAGCAACATCCAATGTCAATAATTCACTAACTGGAGCACCCTTATAAACATAAAAAATCTCCTATCCTCTAGTTGATGTAGTTAAATTTCTCATATAATTTTATTAGTGCCAAATTTCCAACTTCTATTAGCTAGGTCACCTTATCTAAAATATCTATGGTCGGTACATGATCACTCCATATCAACTATGTAATGATATAGGAGAAATAAAGTATAGTGGTCAATAAGAGAACCCTATCTCCAATCTCAGCTACCTTGATCCACTAGATTTCAACTCAACTTCCAAAACCAAGGTAGTAACCCAAAAAGCATTAGATGCACCCAATGTGTTTTCATTGGTTGTGGGTACAATCTGATGCCTAACAGTGAACTACCAAGATTTGGTGTTGAACTTCAAAATATTCTTGTAAATTAAAGACTTATTCATCCATGGTGTGTTCTCTCCTGGATTTGCAATATGGACCCCAGCCAACTAGAGTGCATCATCTTATAGTAAACACTCAACATCTTGACCTCTTTCCAGTCATTCATTAAAAGCTTGTACTCCCGGGTCTACTAAACTAGTACAAATATTTCTCCAAACAAGGCCTTTGATATTTCTTGAAAGGAGATGTCAACCTCTATATACTAAACCTTAAGGGTGTCATGACTGGGTTTCTTCTTTATGCCTTTCTCTTTGCCTAAAACAGGGTTGTTTTCTAGTGCCGCTGCATATTTGGCATAAAATTTGCACATTAACTCAAGCACATAGTTCTATAGGGGACGAGTCATCCTCCCCAACTCATATCTTTCAAAAACCTTTTGGAGTGATTCAGCCAACACATGGGGTATCTCTTGAATAATCCTTAAATTATTGCCATGGTCTATCATTGAAACCCCATAAATATAATAATCCTTACATTAGGTATCATCCACCTTTTTGGGTCAGCATAACTTTAAACTAGGGATGTAATAGAAACCTCTGAGGATTCACTATTTTACTCTTCGTCCTCTTCTAATAAACTTGAATCTTCCTTAATTTCACCCCCACACTATTGGATGTCTTTCCTTCCTCTTAAGACATGAGAAGTTTCATGGGGATAGCTGCTTCCATGATGGTTGTAAATGTTGTGGCCTTGGATTTTTATTTCTCCGTATCACATCTTCTTGTAGTTCAAGGTGACCATTTTTTGTCTGATTAACTCATAGGAAAGTCCATCTCTGACCCTCTCGAGCTTTCAAATAACTCTTAAAAGCCAACAGTGTATCCTTGGGTGTCCACTACTTTAAAATGTCATTTTTAATAGTGTTAGGGCTTTTGTGAAATTGTACCTATATCGAAAAAGGAATCAATTTCAAAAAGATTTGAATCAGTTTATGAATTTCACTAGACGACCTTTCCTATGATTGATCTATGATGGTATGGTCATATCTTCCTATTTTTGTAAAGGTTCCCCAAAATTACTAGAAATACATGCCCTCAAATGATTGTATTTTACGATCGTACAATGAAGTTACAATCATAATTTTGAATCACAGGATCATCAACAAAGAATTAAGGGTATGTCACATTAAACTATTAATACCACAATTGTACCCATACAGGTCGATCAAGGTATGTTCTCGTATGATAAGCACTTAAAAATTTGACACTAATGCCCCAAAAAAATTATAGCCAATGACTGTATGTTGAAACCAAAATCATATGTTATGTCATGGAATACTCCACACTTAACATATTTCAACTTAAGCATTTGAACCTCCTTGGATCTTAATGAACCACAAATTTTAACAATATTGGGTACTCAAGACTTCCCCATTATTGTTGTAATCAATCAAATCATAGGCTCATACTCAGTCATAATTTAGACATCAAAATTCTTACACCCATTAATGGATAGTTATAGAAATTTGATAGCTGAAATGGAACTTACAAATTTGGTGATTCTTTTTCTTAAGTCAGGTTGAAATCATGGATTTTATTGAAACACAGACCAAATATACAATTTTTTCTTTAAATGTAATTGGCATAATAGAAGTTTGAGTATGAATAATCTTATAATAGGAACTGATTCTTTGGTTAATGTTCAGGTTTTTTTAATTTGAGTATGGTTGGGTTGGGTCACGAAATTATTAAATGAAGGACCTAAGATAAACATGATTGTACGAGTGTGGTAATTATTAATGGTTATAACTTCCTCTCATATCATTGTTTTTTAATAAAATCCACATGACAACCTACAAAACTTAAGGACAATCATGATATGTAACCACGACCATTCCTTAAACTAATAGGTTTGATGCCCATAATGATGACTTGCAGGAGTTTGACCAATCAATGGGTACCACAATCGTGACACATAATACAATTTTGATTACCCATTGTAGGAAAAGTACAAATTATGCAATTCATTGGATATTCATCCATGTTACTCGTACGACTGAACCCACAATCATGAGATATTTCTATTTTTGTAGAATCATCTTATAAGTTCATTCAAAAGTCCATTTCATCATTTAATCTTTCATTCATAATCCTTTAACACGTGACATGACCTAACTCTCATGCCTACAAATACTTTATGAAGGTTTAATTTATCACAAAACCTTATTCTTCCGTTGTTCTTACATAGTGCTCACAAACTAGCCATTTACGTTAAATGAGGAACCACCGCTTCCTTTAATGCGGATTGCACCATATAGAAATACCCTTACCAAAGTGAATGGTCCATACTATTTGGAGATCAGATTGCTAGAAAACAAGGAAATACATGAATTATTAAGTAGAACAATCTTTTAGTCATGTTACAATTTCCTCTTTGCTTGATTTTTTGGTCATGTTACAATTTTATCTTTTCTTTGTGTAAGGTTGTACTATCGTTGGAACAAAGAATGAAATAAAGTTGTTTTATTCATCTTCACCAATTTCAATTTCATTGAATGACTCCATTCTAAATTACCCATTAAATAAATCCATCTCATTCATCTTCGCCAATCTCAATTTCATTGCATGACTCCATTCTAGATTACCCCTTTCCAATACCTATAATTCCTTAATCTCAATTTTAGTAGCCAATTGGCATGCGTTTCCATACACAAAATGATATGGCGATGCACCTATAGGAGTTTTGAATGTTTTCAGGTAGGCCCACAATTCATTATCTAACCTTCTAGCCTAGATTATTCTATTAGCATTCAAAGTTTTTGCCAATATAGACTATATTTTTTGTTTAGTGTCCACAACCTGTGCACTCATCTAAGGATGATAATGTTTTACCACCTTATATTTTACACTATATTGATTAAGTATGGTTTGGAAGAGACATTTGTAGAAGTAAGAGCCTGCATCACTAATGATAGCTCAGGGTGTACAAGATATAAACAAAATTTCCTTCGTTAAAAAAGGTTGTGACGCTCCTTCATTTATTGTTTTGAGGCCTAATTTCTTCCACCTATTTAGACACATAGTCCACATAGACTTAGATGTACTTAATCCTAAGAGATCTCATAAATGGGACTATGAAGTTAATACCCCAAACATCAAACAACTCTAGTTCAAGGATAGTTGTCACTGGAAGTTCATGTTGTTGTGATATGCTCCCTTACATTTGACATTGGTCACAAGCCCTAGTATAATCATGCAGATCTTTTTAAATAGTAGTGCAATAGTAATTGTATTGCAAGATATTATATGCAATCTACACACCTTTATAATTACCCCCAATTGTTGATGAGTAACATGCCTCTAAGATATCATCATATCAATATTAGGAAAACATCTTTGGATCACTCATTTGGACAAACCCAAAATAAGTATGGCTCAACCCAAAAGAACATCCTCACCTCACATATGATCCATTTTTGCTGTCAAAACAACATATCTTCTAGAACTAGACCTCTATAGTTGGCAAAATCTGAAAACCAGGGGATTAAGTCTTGCGATGTAGCACAGACCTACTCGTCTAGAAAAGTATAATTAATTTAAAATTCATTCCCTAGTTTTAGCATTGGATCCTCATTAGGGTATAATAAATGGTCAGCTTCCTAATTATAATCCTCTTTCGATCCTTGACCTCAAAATTAAATTCCTACAATCGAAGTACTCATCTAGTAAACCTTGGCTTCAGATCTTTCTTTGGCATAAGGTATCTTTGAGATACGTGGTTAGTATGCAGATTTAATATGGTGCCAATCAAGTATGGCCAAAATTTCTTGAATGAAAACACTAAAGCAAGCAACTCTTGTTTGATCACAGTGCAATTCTTTTGAGCAAGATCAAGTGTTTTGCTAGCATAATAGATAGGATATAGGATCTTCTCTCACCTTTATCATAGACTACACTTAGCATCCTGCCACTAGCATTGCACATAATCTTAGATGGAAAAGCCCAATATAGAGACATAATAATGGGGTCTAAGATAACTCTTTCGTTTAGACGATCGAATGTTTTTAGACATGCCCCATCAAACACAAATCTTACATCAATCTCTAATAGCTTTCACAATGCATTTGCAATTTTAGAGAATTGATGAATCATCAATAGAAACTTAAATGTCCCAAGAAACTATGAAAGTCCTTCAAAGAAATTGGTGGAGAGAATTTCTAAATCACTTCAATATTCACCTTTTAGACATAAATCCCGTTATTAGAAATCTTATGACCAAGAACTATGCCTTCTTTAACCATTAAATGACACTTTTCCTAGTTCAATACCAAGTTACAGTCCTTACATCTTCATAGAATGTTTGCACAATGTTCCAAACAAGCATTAAATGAGTAACCCATAACTAAAAATTCACACATGAAAACCTTAAAAGTGTTCTCCACAGCATAAAAAATGATGTACATCATATAATGGTGAAAACGGAAGGGGCATTACACACACCAAATAACATTCTCTAAAAGGCATACATCCCATATGGAAAAATTAAAGTGTTATTCTATTGATCTATGGGGGAAATAGATATCTAATTATACCCTGAATAACCATCTAGAAAACAATACCATTCTCTACCATCAAGGCATTCGAATATCTGGTAATTTAAGGCATAAAAAAGTGATCCTTCTCGAAATATGAATTTAGTTTCCTATAGTCGATGCAAACCTGCCATTTAGTGACTAGCCTCATAGGAATTAGCTTATTATTCTAATAAGGAACCGTAGTTATTCCACACTTCTTTGGCACATATTAAACTGGGCTCACCAATTTGCTGTTATTAATTAGATAAACCACACCTGCATCAAACCAACTAATGATCTCTTTCTTCATAACCTCTTACATAGGTGGATTCAATCTTTATTAATTCTCTATTCTAGAAATATAACCCCGCATAATTTTGATTTTGTTCGTAAAAATCAAAGGTGGAATTCCAATCATGAAAGCAACGGACCATTCAATGGCCCTTTTTAACCTTAGCAAAATAGATACTAAGGCCTCAACCTGGGACCCTAATAAATCAGATGGAATGATAACCAACAATCTATTTTGGCTCCCAAAAATACATAACTTAAGTAACAAGGAAAGTCTTTGAACTCCAAAATGGGAGGCTCCTCAATTAATGGTTTGGCATATAGGTTACTCTATTCTTTATATCTATATCCATCTTATTTTGTGTATATATTTATACAACCTTAAAATAATATGAGCACACCATCTCTTTATACTTATGATATGAGCAAAATAGCCATCTATAATTTTGAAGACATCATTGGAGGCCAACGCACAAAGACTCAAGATTGGTGACCTCGAGGAGACAAGAACATGCACGGAGGACCTATTTTAAGAAAAAAATAAAGAAAACCCATAAGTGGAAGATTACATAGGGGATTACCTTCCATGCCAACCTGAGACCATAAGTGCTGAAGCATAACCCCATGCTTTTGGAGCATTGAAGGAACACCCTTCATTAAGGGTATTTTACGAGTTACACTGGTTTGAAAGACACTCCATGGCCGCCTCTTTCATTAAGGGTATTTTTGCTATTTTTCTATCTAATAAGCTAGATTATAAATAGTCTTCTATTTGGTCATTTTCTCCTTAGTTTATTGATGATGAATATTTGACACTTTGAAAGTTCTCCCTCTTTGAGAGTGTAGTTATGAGTTTAGGGCTTGAAAAATCCATCTCTAGTGTAGGGATTGGAAAAGTAGAAATTGTATGTTGTTTTGAAATGGTGGTTCTGAGGTGAAGTTGATTCCCATAGCGGTCACCGTAAGAATATTGGAGTTTGTACTTGCAGATTTTCAGGGTATTTACGTTTTATACATATTTGGGTTCTTGTTCTTCGTAAGTTTGTATGTCCTATTGCCTATCCTTTACTTTTCAAGCAATATTTGTGGTTGTTTCTTGTTAGTGTACTCACAGTTTGTGGGGTTTTTGTGTGGTTGTCTTGTTGTTGTTCCCATTGTTCTCTTGTTGTTATTGTGTTGTTGGCTGGTTTGTGTATTTCGTGGGTGATCCGTTATCAATTCATCAATACCATCACTATCAAAATACATTATTACTGCTGGAAGTGCCTAAAAACTATGTCTTTCCTCAATAGGAACAACCAACTTATTCTTATTTATGGTACACATGCATAACCTTTGGAAGCTTTATAGATAGGCATACATTAAAAATAACTTGATCTTTATTCAACAAAAACATCATCGAATATCCATTAATGAGAAGTGGTATTAGTAATATAAGGGGAACCTCAAAATCAATCTCACTGTCAAGAATTAAAAAGTCAATTGGAAATATGAAAGATGCCATTTTCACTAAGACATTAGATAATATTTTCACAAACTTTTTCACAAAGTGATCTACCATCAGAAGCCTCATAGAGTTCATTTTGGGTCACCCCTACCACAATCACTTATAAACTACTAGCGACATCACGTCAATACTAAAACCCAAGTCATGTAAGGACCTTGTACAATATATGACCTGATAGTACAAGTAATATTGGATCCTAGATCTTTATTTATCTCAATTAGAAATGGAGATAAATTACAATTTCACTATAATGGTACACATTATCCACAAGCTCAAAACTCACTATCCTCTTCTTTGTCACTAGTTACTTTATAAACTTTGCATAGGTCGACATCTACTCTAGATGCTATACAAGAGGGATGTTCACAAACCACGACATACAGTCACAATAAATTTTTGATATTTTCCCTCTTTGACTTTCTTCTTTACTCATTGATTAAATAAAAGAGGATAAGGGGCTTCAATATTTTTGTGACCTCTTACCCTTATCTTTGTTATACTTAACCTATTTTTGCAACTAGAGGTTGTTGAGATCCATCCTAATTTACCATTGAATGCTATACTTCATTATCAACTATATCATCTATGATCACAAGGTCTCTTCTTTTGTGATCAACCATAGCATAGGTGGATCAGTAGTATCCATACCCCTTTAAGTAGTGATAGTCATCATTCTTAGGATTTTGAATGGTGTTTCTTAGGAGTGTGCCTGGTTGATATTGATTTAGTGCGGCAAACATCCTCCCAAATTATTGTACAAGTTGTTCAGTGTGTTTGCCTTAGACTCCACATTTTGGATCATCCATGAAGTGTATGCGCTAATCTCTTTAAGGTATTCTTCATGATTCTATGACCCCTTAACAAATTTCATAATCAATGCTTCCAAACATGAATTCCTACACTTATCTTTATTGTTCCCCAGTGGAAAGTAAAGGTCACTCTTATCTTTATAGTTGTCTTTTCTCTTACAATAACCATCTTTGTCCCTTCTCTTCTCCCTATGCCTAGCTCTATTATAGTTGTCTCTATAATATTTCCAACCTTGATTCCCTTGCCTAGAGTTAAAATTTTATTTATCATACCCTTGGACAAAGATATTTAGCCTCTTTCTTTAAAAGTGAATCCTTATATCTAGAAGCCTTACCTCCTACACCCACTACGCTAACTATTTCGACAACAGCTACCACAAGTTGGTTAGTCAGAAACCAAATATCACTCTTTAGTTATTCTCTTTTTATCCATTGTCTTAGACAGTGCACAAATTTCTTTAAAAGAAACCCAATCTAAATCCTCAACTATTCTCCCTATTGAGGCATTGTCTCATGTAGTGGTCATTTCTCAGCGGAGACTTCAATTACATAAGTATCAACTTATCTATCAACCTCATATAGCATTCTACTACACATACAGTTGTATATGTTCATACAAGTAATGAAGTGTCCCTTTCTAAAAATATATCAATCCCATACGGACTTGGTGTTTAGCAAGTAATCCAATTCTACCATTACTAATGAGACTAAATAGTTGTGATTTGTAACCAAAAAAGAGTTTTTTTTTAATAATTTGAGAGTAATAATAAACAATAACGAGAATATAAAGTGTTTAAAACAACAATAGGGAGAAATACATGGTCAGGGCAATTTAAACAACACTATATACCTACACAATCTTATTGGTTAAGATAATTATCTTGGCTCTTGATTCTCAAAGTTAATAACATTATTATGGTCTTTAAATCTCTAATCATCTATCTAAATTAGCCCCACAACTATGTCATTGATCGAGGATGGGAGAACTAGTTCAAATACATTAGTATTTCATCCTATATTTGAACCAAATGACTCAAATTTGGTATATTCCTATCCTAACTGCTTATCTTTAAATCATCTAAAAGACAAGAACCCAACGCATATGTTTTGTGTACTAATCTAATGTTCCTCCTTTTGGGCTCATAATAAAAATATAGGTGAATAATAAAGTCCATGAGTCAATAGAATAGAAAGTAAAATAACAAAAGTACTATATCCTTTTTTGATAATGATCAGCTGACAACAAGGGACTATGTCCCTAGGTCATCATAGGAATATGCTACTGTCACATGGCCTGCATAATTTGTCGTTTAGTGTAATAAACTGTGTTGGTGAGATAAGTACCATTAGGATACCTGGCTAAATTAGATTTCTTTGGTAATAATTATTATTGTATAAAATGAAAATAATCCTTCTCAACTAGTGAGTTCTTGCAACATCGGAATATAGAAAGGGAAAATAGGCAAAAACTCAATTTTGCAACATTGTTCATGTTCTTGACTTATGTATATATTGAAAGAGTGAGTGTTCTTGAGAAGATTCTTGAGTTTATAATTGAATTACTCATGTTATAAGAGTAATGAATTTTTTGTATGTTCTTGAGAGTGCTTAGCTAGAGTTACATGAGTTCAATATTGGCTAGAGTTAATTAGTATTGAGGAATGTTCTTGGCAGAGTTGTGAAGGTAGGTTTATAATAGAGTTATTGAAAACTGGTGGAGCCTTATGTTAGGTACATTAGAGTCTATAATCAATATTTTGATCATAGTGGACTATTGGGTACTTATGAGGGTAAGCCGTGGTTTTCCCTCCATTGAGCATGGAGGTTTCCATGTTAAATCATTGGGTTGTTTAATTGAAATAAAGCTTTAGGTTCTTTAATGCTTTATTGTTTAATTCCTCATAGTGTGGGCAACCTCCATAATTTTCATCATGTGGCTTTATTAACATCTAAAATAACATATTTTCCATAGGTTCACTGTACCATAATTTAATAATGATTGTACAAAAAGACCTTGAACTCAATAAATCCTAGAAAATCAATCTAAACAATTCCTAATTTAAAACCCTGATCCTTTAACACCTAGAACCAGAGAAGAAGTCACCTTAAGTCCTCAATGAGAACCTGTGTTAACTCTACCTACGGAATATTTTTTAAAAATTCCAAAGCCCCTAACTGAGACTATCTTTGTCAAAACATCATCAACCATTGAAATGTCTGGTATGTCTACCATGATAAAGGATCGGAATTTAGGTTTTAATTCACCTATTGACCAAGAACTCTCTAAATCCAAAGTTCATCCTTCCTCAAAAGAACCAAAATTACCTAAAGACCCTAAAATCCCCATTTCTCCTGAAGAAAAAAAAATACTAAAGTCTCAAAACCTCTACAAGTACTCGGTTGCCCTTCTCCCTCTAAGTCAAACACCATCTTTGCCCAATTATTGTATAAAGAAATACTAGTGAAGAGGTTCATCTTTCCTATAGTGAAAACTGGGTGGTAGAAAATTTTCTTCTGCTTGTATATTATTCCAAGGAACGCTTTGTTAGTGTAAAAGAGAAAATAGTAGGTGAAAATGATAATGCGACAAAGAATGGAGAAATTGTGCTAACTCTAAATGAGTAGATGAGGGGGATGGGGATGAACCACCTGTGAGGTGTCTTCTGAAAAAATAATGAGGCAGTAAAGTCAAGGAGGAAAAGATTGACTCTGGTGTAAGAGTTTCTAGATCCTATTCCACTAGGGGATTTGATAAGAAGTTGCTAGTGGATATAATGAAGACAATCAAGTCTTCGACCACTAAGAGAAGAAAACATAAGAAAGTTGTTGTAGTAGAGGCGGAGATGAATATTGAAGTTGTAGAGGTTAGAGAGGATGAGAACATTGATCCTGATGTTGTTGCAACAAAGGATAAAAAAATAAAAGAAATTTATGTTGCAGGAAGGACCAAGTCCTCCAGTTTAAAGTCTGGTATCCTTGTAAAAAACAAAAAAACACATTGTTGTGAAAAAAAAAAGTCTCTAAGGGGCCTGGTCGCAAGAAGTGAAAAGTTATTGAAAAAAGAATTAAGTAGTTACTCCAAAAGAAGAAGAAAAGAGGAAAAAAAGAAGATTGCGTCTTGAGAGCAAAGGAATAAAAATTTTAAAACTCAAAAAGGATTGTCTGGTTGTTGTTTCATCCAAGGATTTATGAGAAACTTGGCATGGTTGAGTTGGTGGAATAAGTCAAACACTAGAGATAAGTTGAAGTAAGAGAATTCTATTATACAATGGATTTTTCAGATGATGGGTTATGCTTGACTTCCCAAGTGCAAGGAAATCAAATTATACTGGATGAAGAGTCTCTAGAAAAAATCCTAGATATGCCTATTATAGGGGTGAGGACTGATGTAAAGTAGCAAGCCTCAACTGAGTTCATGATGGATGTTGCTAAGGTAGGAAGAACATCAATAACTGGTGTAAGAAAGAATTTCTTACAAGTGAGTTTCTGTTAGAGTTTTAATTTGTGAACAAGGTCCTTTTGAACAATCAAAGAAAAAGACCATTGCCTCTGCTATTGATATGTTCCGGATTGAGTGTTTGAGAAAATTTGAGTTGATAAGTCTCCATGCTCTAATGTTACATCACATGCATTAGGTCATTCATGAGAAGAAGGAAAACATGGGATTACTTTTTGGTACTTCTTGAACAAGGTGATTGATCACTTTAGAATGGTTGGGAGTAAAGGGACTGTAGGAACATTCAAAAATAACTTTTATCTAACAATATTGTTGGAAAATAAATGCATTGAAGGAAAGGTTGGAACTTTCTTCAAAGTGCCAGAGTTATTGGATACTCAAGAGAATTTAAGCAAGGAAATGGAGGAGATGAGGATTAAGCTAGCTACTAATGTTGCTGATATAGTGGACTTGAAGATGCAAAATTAAAAGTTATCCTCATAGGGACCAAGTGCTCTTAAGGAACATGTATTAAAAATGGCAAAGCTCAAGACCAAGATTGTAGAACTCACTCAGGAAATTCAAGATCTAAATGAGAAAGTTACAGTCCTAACTAAGCAATCGTTGAATGCTCTTATTGTAGAGAGATCTAGAATGGAGTTGTGTTTGAAATCCTTCTCCCCTAAGTCCTTCTCTACCTAAGTCCTATCACCCCTATGTCATTTTGTCATCCTTGTATGCCAGTCTCTTATGAATGATTGAATCCTTTTCTTATGTATTTCTTGTTTCTCTTCTTTATCTTTAAATTTGTTCTTCAAGATCCTATTTCCCCAATGGCCATGAGTTAACTAACTTGTCCGTATTTTATTGGACACGTCTCAAAACCAGGGCTTTTTATATGGGCATCTCAAGCCCAACAAGGATGGGAGATCGCCCCGTCAACCTAACCTAACCATCACATCAATCCACAAGCATCGGATGAACTCCTAACGTATAAGCAAGAGAGCGGGGACATGACTAATAATCATAACTTAAGAATGTCTAGCCATTTATTAATATCAACTTTCAACATCCAATCTACCCAAGTCCATAGTTATCCACAAGCCTCTATAAATCCGAAGTCAATAATAGATAGGGACAAGCCCCCGACAATAGCAAAACAAAATCCAAAATAAGTCTCAGACAGAAGCTAAGAAGATCATTAAATGTGTTCCTTCTTAAGGATTGAAGATCACCACTTTGATGTCAACACTCAAACCACCCGAACACTTAATCACTGCACATGAAGAGAAGAGGATGCTCTGGCCCCTGTGTCACATGGGGAAATAGTGTCCAGAGACGGTTAGCAGTTGGAGCGCTATCATGTAACTTAAGGGTAAGGATAAAATTGTGTCATTACATAATACCAAGTAAAACCATCATAAGTCACCATATATATGGACATAGAAATGTAAATACATATGTATACATTAAGTGTCAAAAGATAACAGGGCCTTAAAATGCATTTCGAAGCAATCAAGCATGAACTATGAAGTAGAGAACTATAACCTTCCACCGCTTAGGTAATATCAAGAAAGAGAACTCTAAACTTAGTCCATGTTATTAAGAAATTAGACTCTAACCACAAGCCTTTTATAATTCAAGTAAACTCTAACCATACACCATTTCATTAGACAAGTGGACTATAACCACAAGCATTTTCTATTACACAGGTGGACTCTAACCACAAGCCATTTTGTTACACAAGTGGAATCTAACCATATGCATCGTACTCATTACTAGTCAACATTGGGACTCTAACCCTTTTTCCATGCAGTCACATCACACCATTCACATTTAGGGACTCTAACCCATTCAACCATTTCGAGCCATCAAGGCCACAATTTACCATCATACACGACTACAAGGTCTTCATGAATCATGAATCAATCCATCACATTAATAAGCCAACACATTATTTTCAAATATCATTGTAGTCAAATTGTTATCATCAAGAACTTTATTAAATTACTTATTAGAACTCTTACACCGAGCTTTAGTTCATACATATTTCAATTTCATGTTAGGGACTCGAACAACTTTCTAACTAATCAAACCACCAAGGGAACTATTTAAATAATTACATAGCCAAGTATTCCTTTACAGGATCATTTAACAATCATTCTTACTCATTAAGCCATTTCCTTAGGTTAAATCACTATCAACAAGTAACAAATTATTTCTAGTAGACATTTTCACAAACACCTTGAGGGTGTACTCATACCATGACCAAAACCAAACTGAAAACCATCAATATTAGGTTTACTCTTTGCCCATTTGTTAAATCACAATCAACAAGCACCCACATGTGCAAATCATCAGAAAAAACATGTATAATCACAAGTTTATACAAGAGATAACATTACCCATCACTATACATCAAAACTCTTAACATTTGTTCAAAACCCATAATTAATGATTCAAAAACCATGTTTAAATAACATGTTATTTGAGAAATAGTGATAGGAGAAAAGTTGAAGGTCTTTTACAAGAAGATTCACAGAAGGATACTTAGTCTTCAAGTCTCTAGATGGCCTCTTTGATAAGCCCTAGCCCCAATCTTTGTTGAGGAGTTTTAGGGAGGATTTAGGAGTTTTTTTTATCTTGTATATGTAATGAATAAAGGGCCAAAAGATGTTATGGCGAGGGTTGTACAGGTTTAGGTTTAGAGATGTGTAAATAGTCCTCAGTTAAAGGCTGTAAAAGTGAACTCCCATGAGGGTACAACTCCATGGCTAAACCGTACCATAGGGTACGAGTGGTACCTTAACTTGTACCCTAGGTGTCACTATGGACCCCTAATCTATCCAACATATGACCATACATGCATGAATCATACCCAAAGGTAGTGGTACCAAGTAACCTATACCCTAGTCAGTGACCACTAGATCAAGACCAACACTTCATACAACTAGGTTGTATACAACCCATTTCCTAACATACGACTTGGGAGAGGCTAAACTGTATCTTTGATAGTATGTTATCAACCTGAAATTTGGTATAGTAGTAGAGGGGAGAGTACTAGTCATACCCTATCATATGAATGGTATGCTAAATTCGTACCCAACCCAAAACCTCACAACTTGGTAAAATTTCTAAGCATCCTAAGCCTAGATGTTTAAATTCTCCCCCACTTGGATCATTCATCCTCGAATGATGGATAAGGCATGCACAAGCATGTGTTATCACATTATTAAACATCAAACTAACCATTAACAAAGTTAGAACACAAAGAAACACATTAAATATAAAAATAATGCCATGATTAGTATCAATTATCTATTCATTCAATTAACTTTTGGACTCTAACCCATTATCTATCAAAACACTTGCATAATTCAATATTTAGGGACTTGAACAAAAGGCCTATGAAAGACATAATACAAGTGAAAAAAATTAAAACATACCTTAATCTTGAGTTTCTGGAATGGAAAACAGATGCAGATACTTGGACTACACATCCTTTTCCTCTTCCCAAGTAGCTTCCTTGGACTTTTGGTTCCTCCATAGGACCTTTACCGAAGCTACATATTTGGTTTGCAACCGGAAAACTTGACGATCTAAGATCCTCACTAGGACATCCTCATAGGAAAAAGAGTCTAATATACCTACATCTTACCAAGGAACAATCAAAACAGGATCAGCCATAGATTTTTGCAACATGGACACATGGAATACCTTATGGATGGAGCTCAAACTAGAGGGAAACTCTAACTCATAGGCAACATTACCAACCCTCTTTGAAATCAAATATCGGCCAACATACCGGGGGCTCAACTTCCCCTTTTTACCAAACCACATTACTCTCTTCGTGGGAGATACCTTCAAGAATACCAAATTGTCAACATTAAATTTTAAATCCCAACCACTTATATTTGCTTAGAACTTTTGTCAACTTTGAGGGGCTTTTAACCTATCACGAATCACTTTCACCTTTTCAATGGTTTGGTGAATCAAATTGGGTCAAAACATCATACCCTTACCAACCTTATACCACACTATAGAAGATAAATATCTCCCACCATAAATGCCTCAAAAGGAGCCATACCAATTATAGAGTAGTAAGTATTTTTTAACCAAACTCAATCAAAGACAAATGGCCATACTAACTACCACCTTAATTAATCATACAAGCACGCAACTTATCTTCAAATATTTGGATAGTCCTCTCTTCTTGTCCATCCATTTGCTATTTGAAAGGGGTCCAAAGGAACAGCTTAGTTCCCAAACCTTTCTAAAATGAGTTTTAAAAATGATAACAAAATATAGTACCACGATTTGAGATCATAAAAATTGGAGCAGCATGCAAATTAATATCTCCGTAAGATGCAACTTAGCATAATCATCCTCCAAATAACTAGTCTTTACCGACAAGAATGAGCGGACTTAGTCATTCTATCAATAATGAACCAAATAGAATCATATTTATTTTGAGACCGGGGAAGACTGGTGACGAAATTCATATTAATCACTTCCCATATTCATTCAGCAAACTCTATCTCTTAATATAAACCACTTTGTCTCAAGTGCTCAACTTTCACTTGTTGACACACCATACACATAGCCACATAGCTAGCCACACTTGCTTATTGTTATTGCACCAATAAAACTCCCTAAGATTATGGTACGTCTTTGTAGAACCGAGATGAATAGCATACTAAGACCCATGAACCTCGGCCATAATTAATACCCTCAATCCATTGACATCTGGAACACATAGCCTACCTTGGTACCTCAAGATTCCATCACCGCTAATCACAAAGTCAACAACCTTTTGTTGACCCACATTAGTCTTAATATTCATCATGTTGGGATCCAATATTATCTTTTCCCTTATCTAAACCATAAGAGATAACTGGGACATCGAATTCACAAATGCACCACCATCCTCCAAGTTCATGATATAATTTTTAAGACTGACCAATTAGTTAATGTCCTTCACCAACTCCAACTTATCATCGGCAACATAAGCCAAACTCTCCATGGATAACCTACTAAGAGAATTAGTAAAAATATTAGGTTTAATGATATCGTAGTAAAGACTTCTATTATATTCCTTTAGCAATTGAAGCCATCTTCTTTGTCTGAGATTCAATAACTTTTGAGTTATCACATATTGTAGGCTCTTATGATCAGAAAATATGTTAACATGGACCCCATAGAGATAGTCACGCCAAATCATCAAGGCAAAAAACCATGGCCAATAACTCCAAATTATGAGTAGGGTAGTTCTTCTCATGAACTTTTAGTTGCATAAAAGCATAGGCCATCACCCTACAATGTTGCATCAAAATCCAACCAAGCCAAACATAAGAAGCATAAAAATATACTAAAAAACCATCATTTCCCTCGGGCAAGGTCAAGACTAGAGGTAAAGTAAATTTATTCTTCAACTTCTCAAAACTATGCTTATACGCATCCGACCATAAGAACTTGGCCTTCTTCTGGGTCAACTTAGTCAATGGGGCTGCTATCATCGTAAAACACTCTAAAAATCTCAAATAATACTACCTAAGACCTAACAAGCTCTAAATATCGATTGGAGTCATAGGTCAAGGACATTTCTTAACTACCAAAACCTCTTATAGATCTACCATGATCCCTTCACCAGAGATAATATATCCAAGAAAGGTCTCAATATTAGACCTAAAAAAATACTTTGAGAACTTGGCATACAAATAATGGTCTTTCAGGGTTTGCAACACTACACGAAGGTGATCTACATGATCCACCTCACTTATAGAATAGACCAAGATTTTGTCAATGAAGATAATGAGAAATAAATCTAAAAACAGATAGAAGACCCTATATATTAGATCCATGAATATTGTCGGGGCATTGGTAACCCTAAAAGACATGTCTAGGAACTCATAGTGATCATACTGGGTCTTAAAGGAAGTCATAGGGATATCCACTTCCCTAATATTAAGTTAATGATAACCTGACCTATGATCAATATTAGAGAAACACTTCGTACCTTGAAGCTGATCAACTAATTCATCGATCCTAGGAATAGGATATTTATTCTTTATGGTCACTTTGTTCAACTGACGATAATCAATACACATTCAAAGGAAACCATCCTTCTTATGCACAAACAACATGGGAAAATCCCAAGGATACATGTTAGGATAGATAAAACCTTTATCTAAGAAATTCTTCAATTTCTCCTTAAGCTCCATCAACTCAATCAGAGCAATTCTATAAGAAAGGATAAAGATCGGATAAGTGTCTAAAATCACAAAATCAATTTCCCTATTTTGACAAATACTAGGAAGGTCATCAAGAAAAACCTCAGGAAACTTATTAACCATGGGAACTGATTCTAGAGAAGGACCTCTCGAGTTAGAATTTTTAAATTGGATAACATGATACAAAAACCCCTTAGAAATCAACTTTTGGGCTCTAAGATATGAGATGAACCTACCCTTACGTACTAAAGAACCCCATTCCCATACAATGGCTAGCTCATTAAGGAATTTAAGTTTGACCCTATGCGTTTGAAAATCCAAGAAAGCATAGAACGAATGCAACCTATCCATTATCAAAATAATATCAAAATCGACCATGTTAACTCTATTAAGTCTACCAAAGTTTCTTAACTACTAATAGCTACCACACACCCCTTATAAACTATTTCAAAAACCATATTCTCCTATCAGGGTAGAAAAGAAAAAAGAAATTGACAGACACTTAAGAACAAAACCAAAATGCACTGCCATAAATAAGATTATATAAGAAAAAGTGTACCCTAAATCAATCATATATATACACATCATAGGAGAAAAGTCTCAACAAACCCATAACAGTATTCGAACATACCTTAGGATCCTGGAAAGTAGAAAGTGCATACAAATAATACCAGCCCAGGCCAATTCCAAAAATAGAATTAGAAGAAAAAGCAGCACCCTTTGGTGCTGGAGCAGGTCACGTAGCAATAGGGTCCCTATTGGCCTAAGAATCCACTTGAGAGGGGCACTTTCACTGCATGTGACTAATATTCACTCATCTAAAGAATTTGTTCCTCCCCTTCTCACATTGCCATGATGATGCTAACCACAGAATCTAAAAGGAGGATAGGATGGAACCGACAAAGCCACACTAGTTTTAAATTGGTCACCCTATTCCTAGAATCCACCATAAAATAGAGACTGAATATCACACGATATCCTCAAGTATGGAGCACTAGCTGAGGAGAATGAATTAAAACTCCCCTACTTCTTTCTTAGCCACCTATAACTATCTCCTTCACTTTGATAAAAAGGACTAAATCGCTTTCACCTTTTGCACAACTCATCCTATTTCTTTTTATCTTTCTCTACTTGTTTTATGTATATCACCAATCCAGATATATCCATATCTTTGATCCATAAATCTTTCTGAATCTCAAGGACAAACTCACGAGATAATTTTGAGGTGATCATCCTTATCTGGGCTTATATATATTACACCATCTCTGGAGCATATTTACACAATTAGTAAAACTTTATGGCATGCTCTGTGTGTGAGAAATTTCCCCTTGCATTAATTATAAAACTCCTCCTTCTTTGATTTCCTAAACTCTAGAGGAAAAAACCAATCGATAAAAGCATTAGTGAAATTTTCCCTCAATGATGACTCATCATAAAACACCCTAGTTTTCTGGCATTAGAAAATTTAATAGATTTTTAGGGTCTAGAAAGTGTATGACTAGGGGAAATGACTAAAACACTGAAATACGAGTGGTATGGATTTGTCTTATGCTGACCAATATTGGTTATTATATTGGATTTAGTTTCTTAAATGGGTACAACTTGGGTGGTATGAGTCATATAGCTAGATATGGGTTATCTGGTTACTTTACTTAATCTTAGTCTTGGTAACTTAAGTTGGATCTAAGTATGTGTAACTCACCAAGATTCATCATTCAGGCTATGAATCATACCATAGACTCATATGATGGGCAGTGTTCAATCCTTTTTAGATTTTATTCTTCCAGTAGTATAGATCATGGTTACCAGTTGTATGCATGGATACAACTTGGGTTAGGGTGAGTCATACCTTGGACAGTATTGGGTCCAAGTGAGATATCTTTAGGTACGAGTGGTGGGTACCATTTGTATTGGAGAGTACGACTTGCATGGAAAATTGTATCCCTCTAATGAGATTTCAGTAAAGTTTAAGTGAGGGAAATCTAGACATTAACATACTTAAATTAATAACGCCTCATGAATTTTAACTCACTTGGAGTATTATTTCCCTATTATTCTATTCATTAAAACCATGATAAAATTTTGTATTCCTCTCTAAAGTTTTTGGGCAAAGGAAGTTAAGATTTATCTTAAGGATTAATTTGGGACTAGTGTTAGTGGTTTCTCTTAATAATCTTCTTGGTTTAATGCATGTTTTCTTCCCTCATTTTTATTTCCAACTAAAGACATGGTTTTATATAATGTTTTTGTGGTTTGATTATTGTATAGTTTTGTGTTTTCAAATATAATATGGGTTTTTGGTTATACATAATGGGTTATGGTTTTCCAATGTTTTAATTATGCTTTATAGTGGTTTTGGATAATTGGTTTCTTGGGAATGGATATCTGGTAATTGGTTTTGTATTTTGAAATACTATTTCCCCAATATATTTGAGAAAATGCTTATGATAATGTTTTCACTACATTATTGGATTTTTAATGGAACTATTGCATGGTTTGAACTTGGTAATGAAACATTAAATTGTTTAAATGGTATGGAATGGTCAAAAGGAATGATATGGTTTAGTAAACATCCTTGTGGGGTATAATGGAATCCCCCAAACAAACATAATGGAGCACTTATGGGGTACATAGGACTCCCCTAAGTTAACTTGGTAAATAGGTACACGGGAATCCATTTACCTTAAAAGGTATGTCTAAGGACAATACTTACAAGTTATAGCCGGTATGTTGATACCATTACTAACATCCTTCGTAAATACTAAATGGCATAATGGATTGGTTGGTCAAAAATATATTTAATTGTGGAATAATGGTAGGGTGTGATAGCTAACCGTAAAGGTGGGAGTTCAATAAACGAACACTATAAACTCCTGTTTAACGAATGAGGGGTAGGTCATGATGACCTTATATGATACTATGAGGTACATGGAAAACCTCTAAGTACATTGTACATATGTATCATGGGGAGTGAAGGGTACTTGGGAATCCTTTACTCTTTTGGTATCCCTGGTTCATGTGGCTACACACATCAGGGCTTATTCAGCGATTTACACTATACCCATATAGACTGTGGGTGGTTATGGAAGGTTAAGCTACACATACCTAGGTAAATGTTTTTAAATGAATAATAAACCCTGTTCTCTTTCCCAAAATGGTTATGTATATGTATGTATGGTTTATATTCATATGGATGGTTTACTTGTTTTTATTAAATGGCATTATTTTATCCTAATCCTTAGTTAATGCTAGAATTCAACCACTAACCTATCATCCAGAGGTCATATCCCCATGTGATGCAGGAACCAACCATTCTACTCATTTCGCATAACGTTGGACTTTAGGATCAGCTATTTGATTGAATTGGTGAGCTTTCATCATTTTAAAAGGCTCCATTTTATGAATGTTATTTCATGCTTTGCTTTATTTATGTATATTGGTTTTGTCTATTATTTGGGCATGTCCTAAACAGATTTTGGTACACTCTTGGTTAAACGGTTTTGTGGAACTACTATGGGTTTTAATGGGTGTTATTGGTATTGGTGTTATCCTTAGTATTCGTATTGGTATTGGGGCTGACACCGATTGAATGTATTGTTGGTTGTTCAATCCTTTTTTATTTTTGGAATTTTTACAATTATTATAGAGCTCTTATAGTTATGGTTTTGTTGGCATTTGTTATCAGTTGGGTATCAGACCGTTGGATTCATTTAGGTGGTCACGGATATAGACTAATCCTAGAGTATTAAATTATGCAATATTGCTAATTTGTTATACGTTTGAAATTCATGTGACTTAGGATATGCATTGATCGGTTGGTTTGGTAACGGGGGTGGTACCCAGTCTTGGTTGGACATGGGATGCCCATTAAGACTAGGACCCGGTTTGGGTCATGTCATAACAACGCCACCCCTTGTCCATCCTCACTCCTTGTACCATTGGTACAGTATATCTTTCAATTGATAGTATGCAAAGTCCACTCCCTCCACATTAGTGGTATGTATAACTGAAAATCTTTTCTATCCCATCAAGGAAGCCTTAGGGATCCTCCTCAACCCTAACACCGGTAAAGGTTGGAGGACTCAACCTAATAAACTAGGCAATCGTTGTGGCCTTAGAAGATAAGGTAAAAGATATACCTTACTTACACTGGGAAGCTAACAACTGAGAAAATATATGAATCAACTAATAAAACTCACCATTCGACACGTCAGCCTGAGGAACTGGAAGAGAACTACAGGGAACCGATGGAACTCCCATACCATCAGGTACTAGACCCCTATACTGTGTATGGACTCCATAAGTAAAGCGATTTGTATCAACATCATCCCCAATTGGGATGGAAAGGTTTGCAATAACTTTAGATCTTCTTGGAGGCTTGATCTAAAAGAGGGGCAAACAAAAATCTGAAGGATCCAAGATCTTAAACTCTATTGGTTGAAATAAGACAACAAGAAAGTGAAACATTCCTAAATGTCTTGTAGCCTTTCTCTTATAAGTATGGTGTGCTACATGCCTATAAAAGAGACTCTATTTGACACAGCTTTGTAGACACCTAACTGGCCATAAACCTAGGTTGTGATGGAAACTTGTCATCTCTTAAAACTGGGCCTTATCATATGGGCATCTAAAGCTGAACGTGTCTAGGAGATCACCCCGTTAAACCAAACCTAAGAATCGTATCAACACACAAATGTTGGTTGAACTCTGAACTTATAACAAAGATAATAGGAAATAGACTAATAATCCTATCTTAAGAAAGTCTAGCCATTCATTAATGTCAACTTTGAATATCTAATCTACCCAACTCCATAGTCATCCATAATCCTCTATAAATTTGAAGTCAATAATATATCGGGACAAGCCCCCGATAATAGCAAAATTGAATCAAATTAATTCCATGACATAAGCTAAGAAGACCTTGAAATAAGTGCCTTTTGAAGGATGCTCACCATATTGATTTCAACACTCGCACTGCCTGAAAACCTAATTACTATATAGTAAAAGAAGAAGATACTGTGGTCATATGTTGCATGTGGACACAGCATCCGGAGATAGTTAGCAGTTGGAGCTCTAACATATAACTCAAGGGTAAGGGTAAAATAGTGTCATTATTCAATACCAAGTCAAACCATCAAAAGCAATCAAAAATATATACACCTAGACATGTAAATACATATGGATACATTTAGTGAAAAAAGATAATAAGGCCTTAACATGTATTTCAAAGCCCTCGAACATGAACGATGTAGTGGAGGGCTCTAACCTTCCACCGCTTAGGTTATATCGAGCAAGAGAACTCTAACATCAAGACATTTTATTAGGAGGGTGGACTCTAACCACAATCCTTTTTATTAATCAAGTGGACTCTAACCATAAGCCATTTCATTAGAAAAGTGGACTCTAACCATAAACCCTTTCCATTACGTAAGTGGACTCTAACCATAAGCCATTTCATTATGCAAGTGGACTATAAACCCAATCCATCATGCTCATTACTAGTCAACCTTGGAACTCTAACTCTTTGTACATATAGTCAGATCACACCATTCACATTTGGGTACTCTAACCCATTCAACCATTTCAATCCATCAAGGACATAATTTAACAGCATACATGACCACAAGGTTTCCATGAATCATGCATCAATAATTCATTTTAATAAGTGAATGCATTTGTTTCAAATATTATTCAAGTCAAATTGTTGTTATCAAGTCCTTTATCAAATTATTCATTATTAGCACTCTTACACCAAGATTTAGTTAAAACAAAATTTAATTAAATATTAGGGATTCAAACCCCTTTTTAACTAATCAAACCACCAAGAGAACTATTTAAATCATTACATGGATAATAAGGCCTTTACAAGATGATTTACCGAATATTCTTACTCATTAATCCATTTTCTTAGGTCAAATAACCATCAATAAATAACTAGTTATTTCTTGTAGGCATTTTCACAAACACCTTGAGGGTATACACTTACCATGACCAAAACCTAAGTAAAAACCATCAATATTAGGGATACTGTAACGCCCTGAAAACGGGTTCCAGAACGTCACATGGTGCTTGAGGCCACGAGTAGCCCCAAGCTAACCCTTTGAGCCATTTTTATTCAGTTCAACATGAATCAACAGGGTTTCCATAAATAACCCTCAAATATCAAAAGAGTAATCATCATACAAGAATAAAAAAAATTCTGAAAGATAACAAAATATGACTTATTAGTCAACTCCCAATATCTATACAAGTCTGACAAGCCTCTAAGAGAATCAAAAAAACCTGCGAGCCATTGAGACATGCCCCAACTGACTCATACTCAGTTATCAAATGTAAACAATTCCATGAAACCCACATCAGACATCACGTCCTCGGAACATAAAGACTCACCACAACAGAAGATATAGAACAGCATGCACGAAGAATAATTCTCAAACCTGGAACTGAGCACTTGAACCTACATTCCGAGAAAATACAGCCCACATCTGAAGATGAGTGTCAGTACCATAGAAAGGAACCGAGTATTTTGGGGTGTATGTAGTTTTATAAAAATCATCATCATAAATATTTATAAGAAATATGCAGGATGTATGAAAGACTCACATAGCCCGAAAAAAATTATCATAATCATGAGAGGATGAAATAAGTACAATAACACATGTGAGTCATCATATAATTTGTCAATCACTATCAGTTAATCAAGAATATAAATTCTCATAATGTAAATATCATTTAAATCTTTTGAAAGAATAAATTTCATAGTTTCACTTTTAAATTACTTCACCATTCACCATAGACACAAGGAAATACACACATACTGAGAGATCCTATAACCGACATAAACCATGTGAGCTACATGGAGTCCAACGTACAACCGACATTGGTGCTAGCCGTCCTATCCTTTTTATCGGAGTAGGACTATCGATATCAAATTCACACAAACTAGTGATCACTATATAAATCAGCCTCAGGCTTACTCCAATGGAGGCATGTAGTTCTAGAGAAGTAAGGTCGCTTTATATCTCCCACTCGGTGCTAAAGATTTCTCCCAGACTTAGCTCAAATCATTTCAAAGACAATCCTCAACAAAACAATTTCAGTAATATATAAATATACATCGGGAGCCATCATACTTCCCATCTATCAAAATCAACCACGTTGTAAATTTCTTTGACACTCGAGTTCAAAAGAACTCCATTAAGACTAAAAGGTCAAATTATTCAAAATATCTCAAATACTCAACATCAGCGTGCTTATAGCACACACTTTCTCAAAAAAACTACAATTTCCAATGGGGGGTCACGACTCAAATCTCAAAATCATGCTAAATATCATTCAAGATTCATGCTTTATATCTCCACACATGTAAATTCATCTTTCAAAATCATAAACATCAAGATTTCATAATAATTATCATAAAATATGTGTGCATGCTTCAAATTCCTAAAAATAAAATAAAAATCATGCCTTTGTAAAGAAAATTACTTTTGGGCACAAGAACGAAAGAGAGTTCTTGTTGAAAAACCCCACATACCTTGAGTGATGAACTTTAGATCGATACTCATTTTTGAGATGTTAATCATGTCTTTGAATGATGGTTCTTGGAGTTCTTGAACTAGGAACTTGGAATCTTGAATAAATTTGCAGAATTAATGGTGAACTTTGGAGGTTCTTGATGTTCTTGAACTAGGAACTTGGAATCTTTAATAAATTTGCAGAATTAATAGTGAACTTTGGATGTTCTTGAAGTTGGATGTAGGAGCTTAGGGTTTTCTTTTTGCGGAAATTTGATAAAATATAACATATAATGCTTCTAATAGGCTTTAATATAGAGTTTGGATGGATTTTGAGTCAGGGGGAATGACCAAAATGCATCTAAAATGAAATAATTCTCAAATCTGTCCTTTGATTGACTGTTTTGATAGTCTGAACTAGATCAACCATAACGTTTTACTACGATATCGAAATTGGATGAAAAAAATTTCATTAGAAAGAGGAGTCTCATATATTTCCATTGACATATAATATCTCACCCAGATCATTATGTACAAGGATTTATGATCGTTTGAAGTTGATCCAAAAATTTGCTTTTGATAGGCTGAAGTAGATCAACCATAACTTTTTGCACTGATAGAAAAATTGGATGAAACCAATTTCATTAGAAAGAGGACTCACAGAGCTTTACGTTGATATGTAGTACATTACCCAGATCATTATGTACAAGGAGTTATGATGTTTAAAGTTGGAGCAAAAATATGCTAGGCCTCAGTAGTTTTTCCTGCACGTTTTACTATTCACTACTATTCATGATTCGATCGAAATGTTCATAACTCGTCGCTCGGGTGTTCGTTTTGCATGATCCAAATATCATTGGAAAGCTTATTGGATACTCTACGTAATGGTGGGTCATATTCTAAGACATTCAACATGGAAATTTTATAATTCACTCTAGAATATAGAACCCAACACGTTTACGCACAAAATTTCAACAAAAAATTTCTCGGGGTATTACATCATCCCCCCTTGGAAACATTCATCCTTGAATGATGTTAGACATGCCAAGATTAGATAGGGAATAGAGAATACAGCTGAAATCATTTGTTAGACTCATCACAACATCATTTCTCACTCCGAATGCAACATAGAATGCATAAATTCAACAAACTACAGCTGAACACATAATAAATGATAGCTGAACTGCTGCAACTTTATCAAAAGTGAATGATTTAGGAAAAAATGGTACCTTCGGCTTGATCAGAGTTTGAGGAAAATAGGTGCGGGTACTTGGATCGCAAATCCGCCTCAGCTTCCCAAGTTGCACCCCCAATAAATTGGTTTCGCCACAACACCTTGACCAACGGAACTTCTTTGTTCCTTAGTCTTCGGAAACTTAATTCAAGAATCTCAACAGGAATCTCATCAAAAGAAAGATTTTCTTGAATGTCAACACTCACATAGGAATCCACTACCACAGCATCACTAATATGCTTTCTAAGCATGGAGACACGGAATATTGGATGAACAGAGGATAACTCGGAAGGCAACTCGACCTCATAAGCTACCTTACCAACACTACTAAGAATTTTGTAAAGACCAACATAATAGGGACTAAGCTTCCCTTTCTTTCCGAATCTCTTCACCCCTATCATGAGTGAAATTTTCAAATACATTAGGTCACCAACTTCAAACCCAAGGTCTCTCCTTCTAACATCCGCATATGACTTCTGACGACTCTGCAGAGTTTTCAATCTATCCCTAATCAACTTAACTTTTTCCATAGTCTCTAATACCGAATAAGGACCACTCACAGCTTCTTCACCCACCTCGAACCAACCTATGGGTTATCTATACTTCCTCCTATATAATACTTCAAACGGAGCCATGTTAATACTAGAGTGAAAACTATTATTCTAAGAAAACTCTATCAACGGTAAGTGATTATCCCAACCTCCCCTAAAGTCAAGTACACAAGCTCTCAACATATCCTCTGAGGTCTGGATGGTACGCTCAACCTGACCATCGGTTTGTGGATGAAAAGCAAAACTCAAAATCACTTGGGTACCAAGATCCATCTGAAAAGCTTTCAAAAATTACGAAGTAAACTGAGTACCCCTATCCGAAATGATAAACAAGGGAACTCCATGCAGTCTGACTAGCTCTTGGATATACAATCTAGTGTAATCCTCAGCAGTAAATAAGGTATGAACAGGCAAGAAATGAGCAGACTTAGTCAACCTATCAACCACAACCCAAATAGAATCATGATGGCGTTGGGAAGGAGGTAAGCCAATTAGGAAGTCCATATTTACCTCTTTCCACTTCCAGGTGGGAATACTAAACTCTTTCATCATACCACTAGGTCTTTGGTGTTCAACCTTAACCGGTTGGCATGTTGCATACTTAGCTACAAACACTGCTATATCATTCTTCATACCACTCCACTAATAGATTTTCCGTAAGTCTTGGTACATCTTGGTGGCACCAGGATGAATAAAATATCGTACCCCGTGCACTTCAGCCAAAATCCTATGTCTCAGATCATCAACATTCGGGACACAAAATCTACCCTGCAATCTCAACACACTATCTCTCCCTTGGGAAAAAACCTCTACTTTTTGGTCCTTGACTGACTCCTACAGTCTTCCTTGACTTCTGAAACCAAGGAGGATTCGGAACTACTCTAACCCCTATACTACCTTCAGCAGAGTCAAACAACCTAACCCCCAATCTATCCAAATGATTTACATCATGAGCTAACTCTTTCTTACCTTATACCACATGCGAAACACTACCCATGGACAATTTACTTAGGGCATCTGCCACAACATTGGCCTTTCACGAATGGTACAACACACTCATATCATTGTTCTTTAATAAATCTAACCATCGTCTCTGCCTAAGATTCAATTCTCTCTGGGTAAACACATACTGTAAACTCTTATGATCAGTGAAAACATTAAGATGGATACCATACAAATAGTGTCTCTACATTTCAAAGGAACACAACAGCAGCCAACTCAAGTTCATGGGTAGGGTAATTTTTCTCATGGGGTTTTAATTGTCTAGAAAAATAAGCTATCACCTTACCCTTCTGCATCAATATGCAACCCAAACCCACTCTCGAAGCATCACAGTACACCACAAAATCATCAACACCATCAGGCAAAGTCAAAATAGGGGCTGAAGTGAGTCGAGTCTTCAACTCCTGAAAACTCTTCTCACAAGATTCGAACCACAAGAACTTCACTTTCTTTTGGTTCAATCGAGTCATAGGAGACACTATAGAGGAGAAACCCTCAACAAAATAGTAGTAATAACTAGCTAAACCTAAGAAACATCGGATATCAGTCGGAAAGATAGGTCTAGGCCAATTTCTAATAGCTTCGGTCTTTTGGAGATCAACTCTAATACCCTTGAAAGAAATGATATGACCCAGAAAAGCAACTGACCTTAGCCAAAACTTACACTTACTGAATTTGGCAAACAACTTGTGATCTCTAAGGGTTTGCATGACAGTTCAGAGATGATTAGAATGTTCATCCTCACTACGGGAGTACACTTGTATATCATCGATGAACACTATGACAAACATATATAGATATGGTCTGAACACTCGATTCATAACATCCATGAAAGATGTTGGGGCACTATTTAACTCAAAAGATATAACAAGAAACTCAAAATGGCCATAACGAGTTCGAAAAGTAGTTTTCGGGATGTCACACTATCTAACTTTGAGTTGACGATAGCAGAAACAAAGATCTATCTTTGAGAAATAACTTGCACCTTGTGATTTGTCAAACAAATCATAGCACGAATTAATAGTAGAGACAGACACTTTAAGAACGATAGACTTCTGAAAGAAAGAATCACACTTTTTCCTAAAACATCTTGTAGCCTCTTGCTCATAGATGTGGTGCACTACACACCGATGATCAAGACTCTACTTAACGCAGCTTGTCAGACTCCCTAGGATACCTTACAACCTTAGGCTCTGATACCAAATTTGTAACACTCCGAAAATAGGTTTCGAAGAGTCACATGGTGCTTGAGGCTACGAGTAGCCCCAAGCTAACCCTTTGAGCAATTTTTATTCAGTTCAACATAAATCAACGAGGTTTTCATAAATAATCCTCGAATATCAGCAGAGTAATCATCATCCAAGAATAAAAGAATTTTAAAATGATAACAAAATACGACTTATTAGTCAACTCCCAACATCTAGACTAGTCTGACAAGCCTCTAAGAAATTCAATAAAACCAGCGAACCATTGAGACATGCCCCAACTAACTCATACTCAGTTATCAAATGTAAACAATTCCATGAAACCAACATCAGATATCACGTCCTCGGAACATGAGGACTCACCACAACAAAGGATATAGAATAACATGCCCAAAAAATCACTGTCAAACCTACAACAGAGCACCTAAACCTACATTCTGAGAAAATACAGCCCACATCCAAAGATATGGGTCAGTACCATGGAAAGGAACTGAGTATACGGGGGTGTATGCAGTTTTATAAACATCATCATCATAAATATTTATAAGAAATATGCAGGATGTATGAAAGACTCACATAGCCTGAAGAAAATCATCATAATCATGAGAGGATGAAATATGTACAATAACACATGTGAGTCATTATATAATTTGTCAATCACTTTCAGTTCATCAAGAATATTAATTCTCATAATGTAAATATCATTTAAATCTTTCAAAAGAATAACTTTCTCAATTCCACTTTCAAATCACTTCACTATTCACCATAGACACAAGGAAACACACACACACTGGGAGATCCTGTAACCGACATAAACCATGTGAGCTACATAGATTCCAATGTACAACCCACGTTGGGGAGAGTTGTCCTATCCTTGCCATCGGAGTAGGACTATCGATATCAACTCCACACAAACTAGTGATCACTCTATAAATCAGCCTCAGGCTCACTCCTATAGGGGCACGTAAGTACAGGGAAGTAAGGTCGCTTTATATCTCCCTCTCGGTGCTAAAGATTTCTCCCAGACTTAGCTCATATTATTTCAAAGACAATCCACAACAAAAAAAATTTAGTAATATATAAATATACATCGGGAGCCATCATACTTCCCATCTATCAAAATCAACCACGTTGTGAATTTCTTTGACACTCGAGTTCAAAACAACTCCATTTAGACCAAACGGTTAAATCATTCAAAATATCTCAAATATTCAACATCAACGTGTTTATAGCACACACTTTCTCAAAAAAACTATAATTTCTAATGGTGATTCACGACTAAAATCTCAAAATCATGATAAATATCATTCAAGATCCATGCTTTATATCTCCACACATTTAAATTCATCTTTCAAAATCATAAGCATCAAGATTTCATAATAATTATCATAAGATATGGGTGAATACTTCAAATACATAAAAATCAAATAAAAATCATGCCTTTGTAAAAGAAAATTACTTTTGGGCACAAGAACGAAAGAGAGTTCTTGTTGAAAAACCCTACATACCTTGATTGATGAACTTAAGATCGATACTCATTTTTGAGATGTTAATCATGTCTTTGAATGATGGTTCTTGGAGTTCTTGAAATAGAAACTTAGAATCTTAAATAAATTTTCAGAATTAATGGTGAACTTTGGAGGTTCTTGAAGTTCTTAAACTAGGAACTTGGACTCTTTAATAAATTTGCAGAATTAATGGTGAACTTTGGGGGTTCTTGAAGTTGGATGTAGGAGCTTAGGGATTTCTTTTTGAGGAAATTTGATGAAATATAACATATAATGCTTCTAATAGGCTTTAATATAGGGTTTGGATGGATTTTCGGTGAGAAGGAATGACCAAAACGCCCCTAAAAATTAAATAATTCTCGAATCTATCCTTTGGTGGACTATTTTGATAGTATGAAGTAGATCAACCATGACGTTTTACTACGATATCTAAATTGGATGAAACAAATTTCATTAGAAAGAGGACTCTCATTTCTTTCCATTGATATATAGTATCTCACCCAGATTTTTATGTACGAGGGTTTATGATCTTTTGAAGTTGACCCAAAAATTTACTTTTGATTGGCTGAAGTAGATCACCCATAACTTTTTGCTACAATAGACAAATTGAATTAAACTAATTTTATTAGAAAAAGGACACACAGAGCTTTCCGTTGATATACAGTAGATTACCCAAGTCATTATGTACAAGGAGTTATGATCATTTAAAGTTGAAGCAAAAATACACCAGGCCTCAGTACTTTTTCCTGCATGTTTTACTATTCACTACTATTCACAGTTCGATCGGAATGCTCATAACTCATCGCTCGGGTGTCCGTTTTGGATAATCCACATATCATTGGAAAGATTATTTGATACTCTACGTAATGATGGGTCATAATCTAATACATTCTACATGAAAAATTTATAATTCATTCTAGAAGATAGAACCTAACACGTTTACGCACAAAATTTCAATGAAAATTTCCCAGGGTATTACAGATACTCTTGACCTATTTGTTAAATCACCATAAAAAAGCACCCATATGTGCATCCTATCACAAAAAATATGTATAATCACAAGTTTAAACAAAAGAAAACATTACACATCACCATACATCAAACCTGTCAATATCTATTTTAAAAAACATCATAAATAATTTATAAACAATGTTTAAATAACATTTTCTTTGACAAATAATGATAGGTGAAGAGTTACATGCCTTTTACATGATGATTCATAGAAGGATTCTTTGTCTTCAATTCTCTAGACGGCTTCTTTAATAAGTTCTTGGGTCAATCTTTGTTGAAAGAGTTTAAAGAGGATTTAGGAGTGTTTTGATCATTTATACGTGAGTAATTAAGGGACTAAAGATATTATATGGTGAGGGTTTTAAGGGTTTAGGGTTGGGGAAATTTCTAAAAAGTCCTCAGCTAAAAGCCGTAAAAGTGAACTCTCAGGACGGTACGACTCCATGTCTAAATTGTACCCTAGGGTATGACTTATACCCTAGTCTTCACCATGGATTGCTAATTTTCCCAACATACGACTATTCATGCATGACATGTACCCTAGTCTTCACCATGGACCGCTAGTTTTCCCAACATACGACCATTCATGCATGACATGTACCCATAGGTATGAGTGGTACTAAGTAGCTCATACCTAAGTCAGTGATAACTAGATCAATACCAACACTTCATATGACTAGGTTGTATATGACCTGTACCCTAACATACGACTAGGTAGGGGTTAAACCATATCTTGGATAGTATGTTATCAGCCCAAATTATTTTCTATACGAGAGGGGAGGCTACTATCATACCTAGCATACAAATAGTATGCTCAATTCGTGCCTTACCCAAAACCTCACAAATTGGGAAATTATCCAAGGATCCAATGCTTAGGAGGGTTTTCATTATTCTTAGTTTACTGTTATCACTTTTCATTGATGAAAAAATTAGGAATACTAGTTCATATGGTAGATTCACGTAGTAGGAACCACATGTTACGTGGTAGGGAACAATATGTTGCATAATTTGATGATGTATAAAAGACCTGATAACTATATGTTTAATGAATATTGATGATAATAATGATGGCATATTGACATGGGGTAGAATGTTGAATCACGTAGGTAAAAAAATGAATTTAATAGATACTGATAAGTAGAAGTATATTGATTGGGGAAATATTGAAATATAGTTAATAAATTTAGAGGTCAATTGAAAATAAGGGACCAGGTCCCTAAGTTTCATGGCATATTGATAAGGTGAAGCATGGGGCATAATCATAGGGGGGACTTTCGCTGACAGTAATGGTAATCACTTTGACTGAATAAGATGAATGAATTTGATGTTTCAAAGATCTGTGGTCATTTTCTCTTATTTTTCATCATCAAAAAGGGAGAAAATTGTTATATATTCTATTGAGGATGATCAACTTACAATAAGGGATTAGGTCTCTGGTTCTTCATCGAAATATAAAGTTTTCACATGGCCTGCACAGTTTTGTCATCTAGTGTAACAAACTGTGTAGGTGAGATATGTACCATCAAGACACCGATCCTAATCAGATTTCTTCCCTAATCATTATTCTTCTATAAAATGAAAAAAATTCTTCTCAATTGGTGAGCTTTTGTAAAATCAAAATATAGAAAAGGAATAGAGTTGAAAACTTAATTTTGCAACATTGTTCAAGTTCTTAACTTATGTACGTACTGGAAGAGTTAGTGTTCTTTTGTAGAGTCTTGAGTTTGTAATTGAATTACTCCTGTTGTAAGAGTAATGCTTTTTCTTGTGTTCTTAAGAGTGCTTAGGTAGAGTTACCTGAGTTCAATATTTGTTATCATTATTGAGGTAGGTTCGTAGTAAATTTTACAAAATCGATTTGTAATAGAGTTATTACATACTAGTAGGGCCTACAGTTAGGTTCATTGGAGTCTGTAATCAAGAGTTTGATTATAGAGTATTGTTGAGTGATTGTGAGGGCAAGCCGTAGTTTTTCCTCCCTTCAGCAAGGAGGTTTCCAAATTTTATCTTTATGTTCTTCAATTCCTGCAAAGCTTTAGGTTCTTTAATGTTTTACCAATTTATTGACTAAGAATAACTCTAAGGGGCCTGGTCTCTCATATTATGGTGCATCCCCCTTACATTTCATTAATAAGAAGAACAAAATATGATAATCAACTTTAAAATAACTTAACTAAATACTAAGTAATCAAGTTTGTTTCCTCAAACCTAGAAACTGCGTGTTCAGCCTCTCATAATATACTCAGTAATCTAAAAGATTAATGTTGTTCATATAAGAATCGGGTAATAAAAAGAGAGAAAATAAAAACCTTATTTAGAACCTCCCTTATGATTTTTTTCTATCACAAGTCATCCTGGAGTGTCTTATAAAATAAAATAATTGTTTTATGTATAGTAGAATAGAAAAATAAGTTAACAAACACTCATTCATGTCAAACCCTTATCATATGGCTGAAGGGGTGTGGCATTCTCTTATTGTGCATGCACACTACTTTTTGCCATTCAACTTTTGGCCTACTCCGTTCCACTCCCTTATTATGTGACTCAGCTTCCAGGGCATGAAGCAGTGTTTCAAACTCCAATCTTCCAATATAGTGTGGCCTCTATACTTTGATTCATGTCCCATGCTTTTTATTTGTCTTCCCAATTCTTTATAAGCTTGTTTTACTTCTCGGTATTGCACCTAATTCCTTTATTTATCCACAAGCTAGTATTGACATCCACACCAAGCTTGATTCTTATAAGAGTATTGACTTGGAACACTAATCATATCCCATAGTTAACTATACAAAATTAAGATCAGTCAAATGAATATATACACCATGTATCACACAAAATAGATAAAAGTATGGGCACTAACTATTACTTGGACATATTATTATGCTCATCACCCCACAGTTGAATCGTTGTCCATCCTAGATAACCTTTGTACACTAAACACACTCAATAAGGATTATTATATCTTAACCTAAGAAAATCAAGAAGAAGGTGAATGGAGGGGAGACATAGAGAGGGGGAATTGTTTCTAACTATAAAAAATAAGTGTTACAAATGTATGATAGCTGGCCACAAAAGAACTATATTCCCAGGTCGAAATACTCCATAATTATTGTAATACTAGATAATCTTGTTAGTGGTTTAGTTATGAATTTGATAGTTTTTAATCATTTTAGTTGGTAATGTATGTTTTTTTGATAAAATATTTTTTTATGGTCCAACAGTTATTATATGCATGGGAATAACTTATGTTGCAATATATGTTACATTTGTTACAATAGCTGACTCATTTATTAATAATAGTGAAACAGATATACATATCTGTTGCAGCAAATGAAAGATATGTTTTATTATTTCCAACATACTTTTGATATGTTTGATATGAAATTCCTCATGCCATGATTAGCAATAAGGAAAATTAATTAATCATAAATAATTTTCAATTTATAAGTTCAATTACATTACAAAAAAAATACAGTAATTACATGATCAACTAATTGTATAACCAATTGTAATAAATTATAACCTATTGAAATTGATTTTTATATTTGTTTGATAATTTTTAATAGATGATCCATTTGTTGCAATCGATAAGTCATCTGTTGCAACAAATATCTATAATTGTTTGACTAATCTGATGATAAATGCTTCAGATTAATCATTATTAGTAATAAATAGATTAATTTAATTATAATTATCTTGCAATTTTTAAGTTCAATTACAATCTCAATGAATAATATAGTACATACATGATAAACTTAGTGTATTCGTCCTAAATAATGTGATGAATAGACTAATTTGATGTGAAATATTTCATGTTAAACCTTCATTAGTAATAAATAAATTATTTAACTATAATTATCTTTCAATTTTTGAGTTCAATTACAATCTCAAAGAATTACATTGTAATTGCATGTTCAATTAAGTATATTCGTCCAAAATAAAGTGATCAGTTGGCTAATTTAAGATATAATGCTTCATTAAACCATTACTAGTAATAAACAAATTTATTTAACTATAATTAGCCTTATATTTATATGTTTAATTATAATTTTAATGAATTATGCGGTAATTACATGAATAACTGAATGTCTTCGTCCTAAATAGAGTGTTCAATGGAATAATTTGATTTGAAATGCTTTATTAGACCATGATTAGTAATAAATAAATTTATTTAATTATAATTAACTTATTATTAATGATTTTAATTAAAATCTCAATGAATTACGTAGTAATTACATGATTATTTAAGTATATTCGTCTCAAATAAAGTGATCAATTAAATAATTTTATGTCGAATGCTTCATTAAAACATCGCTAGTAATAAGCAAAGTTATTTAACTACAATCTTCTTTCAATTAATAAGTTTAATTATAATTTCAATGAATTATGTAGTAAAATGATCAACAAAGTTTATTCATCCTAAAGACATGATCAATTGGCTAATTTGACGCGAATTGCTTCAGAAAACCATGATTAACAATAAACAAATTTATCTAACTATAATTAGAATTGAATTTATATGTTCAATTACAATCATAATGAATTATATAGTAATTATATGTTCATCGAAGTGTATAACTAGTTGCAACATATTATAACATGTAGAAATAGATGTTTATATCTGTTTAATAATTTTCAACAGATGAGTTGTCTATTGCAACAGGTTAGTTATCTGTTGCAACAGATGTCCGTATTTGTTTTACATATTTTATATGAAATTATACATAATAAAACATTATTAGTAATAAATAGGTTGATTTAACTATAACTAGCTTTCAATTTATAAGTTCACTTACAATCTCAATGAATTACATAGTAATTAGATGATTAACTAAGTGTATTCATCCAAAATAGAGTGATCAATTAACTAATTTGATATTTAATGTTTCGTATTAATCCATGACTATTAATAAATATATTTATTTAACTATAATTAACTTTTAATTTATATATTTGATTACAATCTCATTGAATTATATAGTAATTTCATGATCAACTACATGTATACATCCTAAATATAGTGACCAGTTGACTAATTTTATGTGAACTTTTTGATTTTAAACCAGGATTTGTAATAAGTTGATTTAATCAACTATAATTAGTTTTGAATTTACAAGTTCAATTACAATCTTAATGAATTACATAGTAACTACATGATCAATTAAGTATATTCGTCCTAAATAGAGTGATCAATTAACTAATTTGACGTGAAATGTTTCATATCAAACCATGATTAGTAATAAACAAATTTATTTAACTATAATTAGATTTCAATTTTTAACTTAAGTTACAATCTCAATGAACTACATAGTAATTGCATGATCAACTAAGTGTATTTGTGCTAGATAATGTGATCAATTGACTAATTTTATGTGAAATGCTTCATATTAGACCATGATTAGAAAGAAAAAAATTTACTTAACAATAATTAGCTTTTAATTTATAAGTTAAAATTACAGTCTCAATGAATTACATAGTAAATACATGATCAACAAAGTGTATTTGGTCTAAATAGAGTGACCAATTGACTAATTTGATGTGAAATGCTTCTTATTAAAACATGATTAGAAATAAATAATTTTATTTAACTATAATTAGCTTTAAATTTTTAAGTTAAATTACATAGTATTTACATGATCATATAAGTGTATTCATCCTAAATATCGTTGATTAATTTGATGTTAAATACTTCATACTAAACCATGATTAGTTATAAACATATTTATCTAACTATAATTCGCTTTCAATATATAAGTTCAATTACAATCTCAATGAATTACATAATAATTGAGTGATCAACTATGTTTATTCATCCTAAATAAAGTGATCAGTAGACTAATTTGATGTGAAGCTGGAATGGGATAAAAATACAAAAGACGAAATAAACACTATACTAAAGAAATAATAGAATAGAAAATATAGAAATCAAAGAATAAAAGGATAAATAGATAGATAAATGAAAATATAGGAAAGGATAACCAATGAATGTTTCAAATTCTAAGAACCTCATTTCGAATACAATCTCACACCTAGCTCTTACGAGATCGAAAGGGCAACCAATCACACGATCAACCATATTTCTAGCAAGGAAATGACATAAAATTTTCCCAAGCTACATTATCTCTCAAGAACCTCCGAACATCAAAATAATCATAAAAAAAACTATAAAAAGAGGAGTAGGATTTGGGTATTTATACCCTTAAGTTAAATATTACAACCTTGGGCCCACAAGTGACCCATTAACTCTTTAAAACACACTTTGAGCACACTGACCACCTTCTCACGTAAATGGGAGCTAGATTAAGTATTTTAGCACATGTGAAACTATTTGGGCACCCGCTCATTCAGGTTAGGTACAGGTGACTTTGGATGTCACTACAACATGACTATGACTCACTTTTACTCTCTAACAACCTCTCCAATGGCCCTCGATCCTTCTTGTATGCATTGGGTACTCTAAAATACTCCTTAAATGACATCAATATGGCTAGGAACACATATAACTACATTAATAAACTTGGGAGGGTTTATTATGTTTGGGTTTGCTTCCTTATTAAGGTCTTGGGATAAATTCGGCCCCTGACTCCAAGCTATCCTCCACATATGTGTTCAGCTCTTGGGATCTTGACGAATGTTTGCAAAATATATCCTGCCTCCCATAGATGACCATAGATTGGATCCCTTTGTGTGGTCCATGTATTAGTTTCCTTGAAAGTTTCATGGCAAGTTGGCTAGTATCAACCTCTAATTCATGAAAAGATTTGGCCTTAAATTCAAACCTTGCAAAACCATAGGGGTAACAAGCAAAAACAAAATCCTCAAGAAATGTCACAAAGACAAGGAGGAATCTACTTAAAATATAGCCAAATATTAAAATGATGAATTAAGGGTGTGTAGCCTAACAAAATAAGAACTACTTGGCCATTCATGAGATTTGAAAAGAGGGGATAACTAATGGAATGATGATTATGAATGAATCAATCATGAAGGGTCACATTAGTTTCATTCCTCAATATGCACAAAAACATTTAAAGAATTCATTTTTATGGAAATCCTTCCCATACACAATTTCGATATCTTCAGTTGATTAGAAATTATCCAGAAAGACTCTCACTCATAAGGATGTGTACCAATAACTTCAACAAAAGTTTGCTTGTCATCTTCACCAAGCACCAAGTGGAGTGTGTACGAACCACCATATTTGAAATGGTCACCAGGGTGAAATAGATAGAGTGGCCATAGGTAAGTTAGGCAACACTACGGGTACCACCAATATAGAGAGATAAGCACTTCACCTAGCATAAGCTTCTTTAAAAAAATAGACAGTAATGAAAGATGTCACACAAATTGAGTTCTTCTAATGTATCCTCAAATTCTTTCACACTATTCTGAGAATGAAAAGTTTCAAAAGTATACTCAAGCATTGGAACACTCAAAGAAGAAAAAAGCAATTAGTACACAAAGATCACCTTTCTTTTCTTCACATTCCTTTCCTATAAGAGTACTTTTATCATCCAAGAAGATATTTACATCTTTTGGAGGAAAGTGATATCACCATAGTAGGTTGTTATAGAATATAGCACTCAAGAGGATCTACATCATCAACCTGATCCGCACTAATATGCTATTCAGTGGGAGTGAATTGAACCACATTATCAACATTATTACTAACTTGAGGTTCATTAATCACATCACAAACATCCTCAAGTAGTAGTGTGACATCATGCACATGGTCACCAAGACCAACCTCATATCGGGAAAAATGAGTTTCCAGTGTTGTTCCCCCTAGGACCCCCACCTTCCACGGATTTTGTCCATATCCCACCATTATTGCTCGATTAAAACCACTTTCCAAATAACCAAATCATTATCTATTTATTAAACAAGTCCATTAACATGTGTATCGTTATACCAATCCTTACTTGCATGTATTATCCATAGCCACCCATGTATAGGTTTAAGGGGACTTTCAAGTGCCCTTTCATTTACCATATTAAACCACTTGGGGGATTCCATGTGCCCTTCAAACATAACCACTTATCCATTTACCTTTCAAAACAATTTAAACCTTTCATATCTCCTTTACCAATCTTTAAACAAACAAGATTTCCATTAATAGTAGTCAATGAAATAAACATATCATTATAAGCATTTTGTCAAACACATTGGGGGTATAATATGACCAAAACTAAGTCCAATTGCCATTAAACTATTCCCATAAAATCTAGTTATCCAAAACCATCATTAATGAATATAAAAGAATAATTACAACCATGGGAAACCATAACCAACCATTTACTATCCAAACTCCCGAATGATATTTGAAAACTAAAATCATGCAAGCAATGAAGTTATGAAAACATTCATAAAAGTCATTCTGTTAGTTCTAATTAAAAATAAGGGAAGAGAAAATAACTTAAATCAAGATGATGAAGGAAAGAAATCACCAAGACAAGCCCCAAATTGATCCTTAGTTGAAACCCTAGCTTTCCTTGTTCAAAAGCTCTTGAGAGAGTAATGGAATGTTTTAGAAAAGTTTCTAAGTGTTAATGAATGGAATAATAGGGTAAATAACCTCCTAAGTAGGTTAGAAGTCGTGGGGCCTTATTAGGATAAATGGGGAAATTTCCAGAATACTCCCACTTAAATCACAGAAAAATCCCATCATAGGATTACGACTGATCTACACTCGTCGTACCCTCTAGCATGATTAGTATCCTCCACTCATTTCATGTCCTCAACCCTCTGATCCAACAATGTCCAGCCTATAAATTATCCAGCCACGTCATATTGACAGCATATGATCTATGCCCTTTATCTGTACCCCTGGAAGATTTAAGCACAAGAAAGATTCAGACAGTGTCCATCATACAAGTCCATGGTACGACTCGTACACTGGCCTACAGCTCATGATAAGCCACTCATACACAGATCCAATCCAATTAACCAAGTCTGTGATTATGTTAAGGAACCAAATGATCCATAACTACCAATATGACTCGTACCCCAAAGTCTTATCAATTCTAGTAGCCAAAATCCATCAAACCAGCCAACACTAGTCAGTGTACAATCGGAACATACCATTCGTGCTCCAACATACGGCTCGTAACCATGAGTCCAATTCGGTCTAGAGACCAGAATTTCAAGAAATTTTATAAGGGTCAAAACTCAGGGTGTTATAGTCTCTCCCACTAGTAATATTCATTCCCAAATAATGGACAAGGTAACCACACACACAAGTCATTTGAATTAGAAAATATATATATTCCTAATCTTTCAAAGTTTGAAAACAAAGAGGCAAAGATATTAATCTTTTCTTTCAAAATCTCAGAAAATAAAGATATGTTGAAGACACATACCTTCCACACGAATCCCAGGAGCAAAAAATATATATGGATATTTGGACTTCATATCCTCCTCCACTTCCCATGTAGCTTCTTCCACCCTATGGCTCTGCCACCAAAGCTTAGCGAAAGCCACGTCCTTGGTCTGCAACTGACAAACCTGCCTATCAAAGATCTCAACTGAGACCTCTTCATAAGACAATAAATCTATGATACACAATCCTTCCAAAGGAACAACTAAAGAAGGATCACCAATACACTTTCTCATCATGGAAAACTGAAAGACTGGACGAACCAATCTTAAGCTAGAAGGCAACTCCAGCTTATAAGCGACATTGCCAACTCTCCACAAAATATCATACGGACCCACATACTGGGGGTTAGGCATCCATTTCTTGCGAAACTACATTACTCCCTTCATAGGAGATACCTTGAGAAAAACCTTATACCTAACCTCAAATTCCAAGTCTCTATGACTAATAGCCACATAGGTCATTTGGCGACTATGGGTAACCTTAACCATATCCCAAATCACATTCAACTTATCCATAGCCTAGTAAACCAAATCGGGACCAAATATGTTCATCTTACCAAAAACAAACCATCAAATAAGAGATCTACATCTCCTGCCATACAATGCCTCAAAAAGTGCCATACCAATACTAGAATGATAACTATTGTTGTAAGAAAACTCCACCAAATGTAGATACTCAACCCAATTGCCAACATAATCAATATCAAAAGCCTAAAACATATCATCCAATGTCTAAATAGTGCTCTTCGCTTGCCCATTCATCTGTAGATGGAAAACAGTACTCATACTCACATTGGTCCATATCCCTCCCAGAAAAACACCTTAACTGAGACGTAAACTGCATGCCACAATAAGAAATAATCAAAGCAGGCACCTTATGCAACTTCACAATCTCCTGAAGATACCTCTTTGCATATTTATCCACCAACAAGGTAGTCCGCACTGGAAGAAAGAGTGCAGACTTACTGTTCCAATCCATGATGACCTAAATCTAATCGTATTAATTATGAGACCAAGGAATACTAGTGACGAAGTCCATATTGATTATTTCCCATTTCCACTCGGGCAAATTAATTTCTTGGTATAACCCTCATAGCCATATGTGCTCAACCTTAACATGGTGACACACTATGAACTAGGCCACAACATCAGTCACATCCTTCTTTATGCCATTCCACTAATAGATCTCTTTGAGATCATGATACATCTTAGTCAAGGTGGGTTGAACAACATTGCATGACTCATGTGCCTCAACCAAAATCCTTTCTCGCAATTCATCGATATTAGGAACACACAACCTCATTTGGTACCACAAATTACCATCACCACTGATCTCAAACACCATTACCCTTTTCCAATCAATGTCACTCTAGATTTTCATCAAGACAGAACCTAGAACTTGCTTCTTCTTTATCTCTTCATGTAGAGATGATCAGACTACTTCATGCACCACCATACCACCATCCTCAAAGTCAAAGATGTGAACTCCTAGATTAGCCAAGCAGCTAATATGCTTCACCAATTCCCATTTTTCTTGCTCCACATGAGTCAAACTCCCCATGGATAACCTGCTAAGAGCATCAACAACCATATTATCCTTATATGGGTGATGTGGAGACTCACATCATAATTCTTTACAAGCTTAAGCCACCTCCTCTATCTGAGATTTAGCTCTTTCTGGGTGAACACATACTATAGAATCTTATGATTAGAAAAGATATCCACATGAACACTATATAAATAATGCCACCATATTTTTAAAACAAATACAACAGCCAATAGCTCTAAATCATGAGTAGGATAATTCCTCTCATGTAACTTCAACTGCCTGGAATCATAGGCAGTCACCTTCCCATGTTGCATCAAAACACAACCAAGCCCTACCCGAGATGCATCATAACAAACCACGAACCCATCATTGCCTTCCAAAAATATCAAAATTAGAGCCAAAGGTAACTTATCCTTTCACTTCTCAAAACTCCCTTCACAAGTATCTGCCCAAGAAATCTTGACCTTCTTCTGAGTTTACTTAGTCAAAGGAGCATCTATCGACAAAAAGCTTTCCACAAACCATCTATAATACCCAACTAAAACCAAAAAGCTTCGGATGCCAGATGGAGTCATGGGTCAAGGCCCAAGCAACCTTCTGTGGATCTACCTTGATCTTCTCAATAGAAATAATGTGACCCGCAAAAGTTACAATGTTCAACCAATACTCACGCTTGGAAAACTTGGCATACCACTATTATTCCCTTAAAGTCTGAAATACCACACAAAGGTGATTAGCATGATCCACCTTTCTCTTCGAATAACCGGAATGTAATTAATGAAAACAATAACAAAGAGATCAAAATATTGACAACAAACCCTATTCAATAGATCCATAACGCTGCTAGAGCATTAGTTAACCCAAATGACATTACTAAAAAATCAATGTGCTCATACCGAGTACGAAAAGCCATCTTAGGAATATCCACCTCCCTAATCTTTATTTGATAGTACCCAGATCAAAGATCTATGTAAGAAAAAAACTTAGCACCTTGCAACTGGTTAAACATATCATCTATCATTGGAAGAGGATACGTTTACTTAACCATCACCTTTTTCAGCTGCCTATAGGCAATACATATCCTTCTTGTGCACCGAAAATACTGGTGCACCCATGGAGACTAGGACAAATAAAAACCTAATTGAAAAAATCCTCAAGTTGCTCCTTGACTTCCTTCAACTCAACCGGAGCCACACACCCTCTATAGACTCTCTTAGCAATTACCAAGTCGCCTACTGGGGTAGAAATAAAAAAGGGATCCAAAATAACCTGTAGATCAAAATAAAAAGATACAACCATATATAGAGTTACATATGAGAGAGTGGACCTCAAATCAAGCAAATAATATATGTCACACGAGAAAATTTGCAATGTACCAGTAATGACATCAGGTAATGCCTTGGATTTTTATCGAGATGCAAAAGCATACAACCTATTCTGACCAACATTAGAACCAGGAGCAGTAACAGATGTAGATATAAAACCAATAGGTGTAGAAGCAGGGGATAAAGCTACAAGAATCTTATTCACCCTCGTAAAAACCGTATTAATCGGATAATCCCTAAGCTGATGCTCTGCATGACCACACTTTAAATATTTGTCCTTTCTGTCATTGTAATAAGCCCGATGGGGATGACCACAGAATCGACAAGGGGGCATGAAAAAATTGACTAACCTCTATTTTCCTGATATTGGGCACCCTGCACTCAAAAATTGTCATCACCATAATGACGCATGTTGCACGTTGGTCAGGAGCACTAGCAGAAAAGAAAGAACTAGTACTCTTCCATTTTTTATGCAATTTTAGACTATCTCAACCACCCTGAGACTGAGCACCTCCCTGGTAGAAAAATCTGCTCCTCCTACACTACCTATATCAAAACTCCGCTTATTTTCTCTTCTCATCCTCTATATATTGCATATGAATAGTAAACCTAGAGATGTCCATATCTTTAATCAGCAAGGTAGTCTTGCTTTTCAAAATAAAATCCTACTTTAACCCAGAGAAGAACTTTCTTATTCTTACCAGCATGTCAGCCACTAAATCAGGACCATACCTTGACAATTGGTGAAACTTTAAGGCATATACCTTGATAGATATTATCCCCTGCTTAAGGTACACAAACTCCTTCATTTTTGTTTCCCTCAACTCTTGGGGAAATAAATGATCTAAGAAGGCCTTAGAAAAAGCATCCCATAAGGCTGATTCTTAAAACTCACCCCTATTCCTTCCCCACTCTTCATACCACTGATATGCAACATCTTTGAACTGATAAGCTGCTAATTTTACCCACACACATTGGTAGCCTACATCACCTGAAATATATTTTTCATTTTATCCAAGAAGCCTTATGGAGCATCCTCCACCTTTACTCTAAAAAAGTAGGAAGACTTATTTTCATAAATTACCCAACCATTGTGGCCTCCGTAGATAATGCACCAGTCGCACCCCACTCAGCCTGAATAACGTCCATCTGAGCAATAACTTAAATAGACTGATGGGTTTTTGCATTTGTCACCTCTCCTTGAGAAGGGCTGGTAACAGCCAATAGAACTGCTGAATTATTAGGGATTGGACCGTGAGATCAAAGATGAACCCCAGAAGTAGGATACACCCCTTCTGCATTACCCCTTATATAGAATAGAAGAATTTTCTTGCGTTCAAGATCTACGAGGCATGATCTGAAAGAAGAACAAATAAGAATTAGAGAAGATTCCATGACCAAAACTCTAAGCTTGAATATAGAATACCATGGAAGTGAAACATTCCTAAATGACATATAGCCTCTCCCTTATATGTATGGAGTCTTACACTCCCCTAAAATAGACTCTGCTCGACATGACTTTATGGATTGCCAACTGACCGTAACCTAGCTCTGAGGTCCTTATCGTAATGTTCATCCCAAGTCCAACCAGGATTGGAGACCACCCCTATTACCCAACCCAACCTCCAATTCCCCGGCCTGAGTTTGCTGGATTCTGAGCATATAAAAAGATAGTGCAAAAGCACATATAAACACTATGTGATAAGATCACAATCACGGCTGACCCACCCATGTCTAACCATTCCATACCAATAATCCAACCATACAAAACCATAATAAAACAAGGGCCCTAAACCAGGCCATAATCGAGGATAATCCAAAACATAGTATTATTAATCCCAAAATGAAATATGATAGAATAGTGAGAAATTATGTTCGATGATGCCAACCTCAATACAAATACCAATTCTAAGGAAAACATTTATTTCAATCCCACCCATTCCAATCCATAGAAGTACCACAAAGTATCTAACAAAAAGAGTAATGAACCTCGATTGGGACATGCCCCCAACCATATACAAAACCAATAACTAAAATAAACCAAAATGATTAGAAATGCTGGTCCCCGTGTTAATAACTATGTAGGAGGAGTTGAACGGTCGATTTCTACATAGCGTGGATATACATCTACCAATAAATAGGGTTAGCGAGTGCCCGCTAGTATGATCTCAAGGTAAGGATTAAATAAAGATATTTATAAAGGAAAGTAAAAGCATTTATATTCACACAACCATACATATATATATATATAACCATGTCGGTAAAAGGTACCAAGTTTAGCATACCTTAAAACCTTTAGTTAAGCTTTGTATCTTTGCTATTATATACCACCCACGAGCTAAATGGGTTCAGCTCCCCCTGCTGAAAGGGACCTAGTGCGTGTAAATATACGAACAAGGAAGGAAACCTTGGGATAACCATTACATCCCCCAAATATAGTATGAAATCATGCATATGATCAGAAAGACCAACCTTATTTGGGAAAAAATTAGTTTCCAGTTTTTGTCCCCCTGGGACCTCCACCTTCCACGACTTTGCTACACATCTAGCCATGATTGCCCAGTTAAAACTAGTTTCCAAATAACCAAACCATTATCCATTTATTAACCAAGGCCATTAACATTGGTATTGTTATACCAATCCTTACTTACAAGTATTATCCATAGCCAACCATATACAGGTTAATGGGGACTTTAAAGTGCCCTTTCATTTATCATTTTAAATAACTTGTTGAATTCCGCATTCCCCTCAAGCATAACCATTTAGGAATTTGCCTTTCCAAAACCATTTAAACCATGCATAATTCTTTTTCCAAGTTTTAAAGAAGCAATAGTTCCTATGAAAGTAGTTAATACAATAAACATATCTTTATAAACATTTTGTCAAACACATCGGGGGCATAATATGACCAAAACCTAATTCCAATTACCATAAAAATATTCCCATGAAATCTAAATATCCAAAACCACCATTAATGCATATAAAAGCATAGTTAAAAAGATGGGAAACTATAACCAACCATTTAATATCCAAACCCCCAAATCATGTTTGAAAACAAAAATCATGCAATCAATGAAGTTATTAAAACATTCTTAAAACCCATGCATTTAGTTAGAATTAACAAAGAGGGAAGAGAACATGCCTTAAATAAAGATGATGACCGAAAAAAATCACCAAGACAAGCCCCAAGTTGATCCTTTAGTTGAAACCCTAGCTTTTCTTGCTCAAAAGATCATGAGAGAATTATAGAGTGTTTTAGAAAAGTTTCTAAGTGTTAATGAGTGGAATAATATGGTAAACAACCTCCCAAGTAGGTTAGAATTCATGGAGATTTATTAGGATAAGTGGGAAAATGTCCAAAATAACTCCACTTAAGTTGCACAAAAATCTTATCACAGGGGTACGACTAATACACACAAGTCTTACCATCTAATACGATTGGTATCCTGCACTCGTATCCTGGACTCAATCCTTAGATCCAATACTGTCCAGCCTACGACTCATCCAACAAAGTTGTAGTGACAACATATCATCCATATGTTTCATCCATACCTCTGGCAGATTTAAGCTCAAGGAAGATTTAAACACTTCTACCATACGAGTCCATAGTACGAATTGTACCTTCGCTTAAGACTCACGATGAGCCACTCATACTCTGATCCAACTGAAGTAACCAAGACTAAGATTATGTTAAGGATCCAAATAATCTGTAATGACCAATATACTTGGACCCTTAAGTCGTATCTATTCCAGTAACAAAAATCCATCCCACCAACCAACATTGATCATCATACGAATTGACTTGTACCCTTGAGTCGTATTGGGTCCAGACACCAGAATTATAAAAAATTTTCTATCTGTCAATACCCAAGGTGTTATAATATAAGGATAAGTTATCACTCAAATTTAATAGGACACTAGACACATAATGATATTCAAATTTATTATAGTGCAAGAGTTAGCTATGTTACATTGAATCTCAAGGGAAGATTTTTCTTTACCTTTGGGTGTAGGACACTTTCAAGCCTTGTATACATCTAAGGTTTCCCTCATGAAATATTTAACGTTAATCTCCCTTTTGGGTGCTTGTTCTTCTCCGCTTGCCATGTTGATACCTACATACATGTCCTTACTAAGAGAAGGATAAAAAAAAATTTAGAATGGGTTTTTGAAAATCCCTACTTTACTCCTCATGACATCTCCTTTTCCCTAGTTTAGGTTGCCACTTTGCACTCTATTATTGCTCTCAATCTTTTATCTCTCATCATCAAATAACTTATAGTAAGTGTGCATACTTCTTTGGCCTTTTGAAAGGGAAGGAAGGAATAGGTGATTTCCACATTGATCCATTACAATCATAGGGCAATTTTGTTCATTTAGAAATCTATGTTGCACAAAGTAATTAGCGTCTAAGTGTAAGTTTCTGAACTCACAGAAAAATATATCATACAAAACCTAGTCATAGTACCTATCTTAGGTGAAAGAAAACTTCACACTCTTGGAGGCTCAATCTATTACGTCCCAAAAAATAAAGAGAATGCTTGGAAACTTAAGGTATCTTTAAATTGTCAACATGGTAGGAGAGACATAATTCTCATATCACCAATCATCGAGAACAAGAATGCATCCAAAAACTCCATAAATATCCACCTATCTTGTGCAAACTTGTCTTCTTGGATCAACATTATAAAGCTTCCTATATCCTTCAAGAACATATATGGCTTTCATGATCTATTCCAGGCACTCTACACTCAAGTAGATCCTTTTGTGAGTTCCCACCAACTCAACGGTTAACCTTAAAGGAGTTTAATGATACATGTGGCTTCTTCAAACTAGGTCATATCATAAATCTTGAAGAACCTATCGTATTTCCATTACCAATAAAGATAAGACTCGGGATCTTTCTCTCTTTTAAAAATAGGAATGGTAGAAAGATAATGACTGAAACTATACCTACCGTATCCTTCTTTTTTTCTATTTTTAGAATTTTGAGCAATTAAACAATAAGGATAAGAGGTACTAGCCTAAGGCATTAGTGATGTGTACTCCTTTCTTCCCATTGGGCGACCTTTAATATAGGTAGTATAACAAAGCACAACTATTTGACCTTAATAAAAAGTACCACAATACAAGAAATACAAAGATTCTCATTCTTTATATACATTTTCACCATGACTCTTTTAAGGTGCATAAGAGGAAGGTTTTAACATCACATCACCTTTATACTTGGAGTAGGAAGTGTAATACTCCTTACATGACCCATCATCCTCTTAAGAATTATCACAAGGCTCTAACTCCTCCCCATACTCTTTATAAGAGATATACTTACAATTTTCCTCATAATCTCCTATGAGATAGTTGCTCTTATTCTCACACGACTCTTGATCAAGTCTATATTCATTACCTCCATAATCTCCTTCTTTGTTATATCTATAAATTTCTTCACCACAATAATAGTCTCCTATGTTGTAGTCACAAGTATCCAAGGTTACCGATAACATAATTACTTTTAACTCTGCACACCTAAAAGAAGAACAAAATTTATTGGTAGTAAAGCTCCTCGGAAACACTCTAAACAATGTTACCTTTATATGTCTGAGAATTGGAGTTGATAATGTTAAAGGCTTGTTATACTCTAGTGCTTGATGAAGTGTTGATTACTGTTCCCGATAAGAATAGATTATTGTTGTTAGAAGAACGGATGACTCAAAAACAAATAAAAACTTGAAATAAGAAGTAACAACAAAAACAAAAAGAAAAGTACACAAAGAAAAACCAAGAAAGAAAATGGATTTTAAATCTAATTTAATCAACTAAAAGATCGATAACTAGAAGTTAATTAGTGTTTAAGATTCAAGATAAAGTGTTTAAAGATTCAATAATTGAATCTACAGTGATAGAACCTAAGAAAAAGCAGTTTTGAAACGTTTGGCATGCATTTAAAGCAGATTCGACGCAAATAGTGACTAGCTCACGCTTGTTGGGCGAGGGTAAAACCAGAAATTGACCTTGGTTACCTTTTTTGTCGCATTCTTTAGCAGATGGGATGTAAATTGGCTGCAGGTTCCTCTTAGATACCCAGAAAGGGCCTAATTCCCCCCTTTATGGCCCTTTTTTGCTTATATCTATTGGAATATTCTTGGTCCCTTTGAGATATGCTTTATACCAACACTTTTCATGCCTTTTCCTTTCTCTTTCTTTAATTAAACAACTTTTGGTTGAATATTCAACTAGATGATACGAATCCATTCAAGAACCCCCAGAACACTAAAATTCCCACCCACTTCATTTTGACTCAAAGTTGCATGAATTTCAACCACTTCACCCTCAAATTACAAATCAAAATTTGTAGATATAAGAACCTACTTTCTTCAAATGTAAAGTTCAACAAGAACAATGGTGGGTTTTCCTTCAAACTACTTCAAACAATACTTGAGCTCAAGATTCCGACTTAAGATATTAGAAGAAACTAATTATAGTAATGAAACATCAAAAATTACTCAAAACTCAAAACTATTTTAGTGGTTTTTTTCTTAAAAACATTTTTTGGACTTTTTTTCTTTTTTTATGGTCAATTTTCTAAATAACAAGACCCAAGATTCACTTTATGGGAACGAACTCAAGCTCCGCTCTAATACAAAACGTATCATGACCCGGAATCAGGGTGTAGTCATGATGGGTATCTCAAGTATGCTGAGGATTGGAGGACACCCCCATTTCCCTAGTCAATCAGAACAAAACATAGTATAACACAAAAGAAATTCGAATTAAAAATAAAATGATAAGTCAAAAACTCAGAACTAAGATTTCAACAACCATCCCGAATCACAGTAATTCATAAAGCCTTTAATATCAAGAAGACAACCTAAGTCGGGACATGCCCCCGATGATAGCCCAAAAGCAATCCATTAGAATAATTTAAGACATAAATACAACAATACTTTCAAATGAAGGCCTTCCAAAGAATGGAGGCTCATCACTTAAAACATACCTTTGTCCATTAAGAAAACACCAAATACTAGGAAAGAAAGTATAACTATCTCTGAACCCTTCATCGCATGGGGATACAACATGCGATGATGATTACCAAGGTGAGCGCTATCTTGTAACTCAAGAAAGGGATAAAGTAATGCCATGATCAAATCAGTTCATCATCATTCAAAATCTTAGGCACACAATCATGTCTATAATATATATATATATAAACACACACATATACATAAGATGTCGGTATAGGGAATAGGGCTTAGCATGAGATTTAAAATATAAGATGTCGGTATAGGGAATAGGGAAGCTGGACCTATGGGGTATATGGGTCTGGTTTCCCATATCGAAAGGGCCTAGTGTGTGTTAGCCACATGAACCAGAGGTATCAAGGAAGTTCAGGGAATCCGTGACCCTTCGACAATATATTATAAACATATATAAGGTATGATAAAAGCACACAAACCTTAAGACCAATCTCCACACCGGCAAATGCGGGTTTCCAACATCGGTACCTTGGGAACTCAACCTTCATGGAAATCTACACAACCCCCTTTAAGTCAACTTAAAACATTAAACATTCCCATTCATTATACCGAGGACCATCCAATAAGGCACATATCATTGGTATTATTATACCAATTATGCTGGCAAGCTAATATCATTAGGCCATCTTAAATTGACTATAAACTTATGGGAATCCATGACCCCCATAGTTAAATTATTCATTAACTCGTGGGAATCCACGACCCCCAAAGTTTAATTTAAAATCAAGTCATGACTATAAAGGCCCTTCAAAGACATTTGTGCTTTATTAGCCTTTTTTGCAAAGCAATAGCTTCACACTGGTTTCAATAGGAATATACCCTTAGTCAAAAACAATTTCACAATGATTGGTCGAGGCTATAACCAATTCAATTACAAAAATCCAGAAAGTTTGGGCAATCAACGACCCTCATAAGTTCATCAAATTAATTTGGTGAATCCATAACCCCCATTCTGATTCCTATACCTATGCACCCAATTAGTTTAAAAACTATAAATTGAAAGAATGAAGATCAACAAAAACTTTTGGAAAGAAGTTCAACCAATAATACACAAAATACCTTAACCCAAAATCTAAACTAATAATTAATCACATTAATAACAAGTTTAAGCACATGCTTTTAGATAGACATGTTTTAGGGAAGAGATACATACTTTAATTTAAGAGAAACTCTTTGAAAATAGCAAGGAAAGAAGTCCCATGATTGCACCCTAACCTCATTGCCTTTCAACCATAGCTTTGGATTAAGGAATGACCCTTTTTTGAAGGGATACAGGAGTTTTAAGTCTTAGAAATGGGTTATGTAAATATTGGATGGTTTATAGGGTGTAAAAGGATCAAAATAACCTTAATAAAATTGCCATCCACAAAAAGAGGGAGGTTCACATCGCGAAGCCCAAGACAAACCCCTACGTTCGTGATGCAAAGATTAATGTGATGTAGAGGCTCTACAACGTGAAGCTGAGGCAGTGAGCCATTGCGGGCTCCCTCATGATGTGAGGCCAAAGAAAACCACCCCCTTCGGAATGAATACAAATTTTTTTGTCCCAAACCTTTCCCTAATTCCCCCAAACTCTTTCTGAAGTGTTTCACGCTCAAGATAGGGGTCATGTAGGATCGTTTAAGCTAGTTTTTGGACACTGTAAAACTTGAGGTGTTACGTTATCCCTCCTTAGGACCATTTGTCCAGTAAATGAGATATTACGATACTCATAACATGATATACAGAAGAACACAAAAGGATACAAGAACCACTCAATATGTGACACGAGGAGAAGTAAGTTTCACACCCTAAGTACTTCGGTCCAACATTGGAAATAGAAATGGGTATTTGGACTTCATGTCCTCTGCAGCTTCCCACATAGCTTTTTCCACCTTCTGATTTCTACAAAGCACCTTTATTGAATTCACATCCTTAGACCTCAAACTACAGACTTGCCTATCCAATACCTCAACCGAAGCCTCCATATAAGATAAGGAATCTTAAATACCAACAACCTCAATTGGCATAATCAATGAAGGGTTGCCCACAAACTTCTTCCGCAATGAAACATGGAATGTCGAATAGATAGAACCCAAACTTGTAGGAAACTCTAGCTCATAAGAAACATTTCCCACTGTTCTCAACATCAAATATGGGCTAACATAATAGGAGATTGAGCTTCCCTTTCTTTTCAAATCTCATCACTCCATTCAGGGGAGACACCTTCAACAACCTTCAATCTCTAATATTAAACTCCAAATCTGTTCACCTCATATCCTTATAGGAAATTTTGCAACTTTGAGAAGTCTTAAGACTATCTCAAATAAACTTCACCTTTTCCATAGCATAGTGAACAAAATTTGGACCAAACAATCTAGTCTCACCGACCTTAAATTACCTAATAGAAGACATACACCTCCTACCAAATAAGGCCTAAAATGGATCCATCTGAACATTCAAGTAATAACAATTATTATATACAAACTCAATGAGCGCAAAATGATGAATCCAACTACCACTAAAATAAATCATGTAAGACCTTAACGTAGCACATGCTTCAAGGTCTGAATAGTCCTCTCCACTTATCTATCCATTTGATGGTGAAAAACGGTGCTAAGGTTCACCCGTGTATCCAAACACTTCTAAAATAAACACAAAAAATGAGAAGTAAATTGTGTGCCTTTAACTAAAATAATGGAAATAAGGGACGATGCAACTTGACAATCTCCTAAATAAACAACTTAGCATTGTCCATGCTAGAGTAATTATTCCTCACTATAAGAAGTTAGTACACTTAGTCATCCTATCCACAATAACCCAAATCGAGTCCAGTTAATTGTGAGACTGTAGAAACCTATAATGAAATCTATGTTCATCACCTTCCACTTCAACATAGTTAACTGTATCCCTTGAGACATACGACTAGACCTTAGGTGCTCAACTTTCACTTGCTAAAAGAACGATGCACTTAGCTATAAAATTGGCCACATGTTTCTTCATGTTTTTCCACTAAAAACTCTCCTTGATATCATGATTCATCTTCATCAAACAAGTATAAACTATATACCTTAACTTATGAGCCTTAGTCAAAATTCTTTCTCACAACCTATCCACATGAGGAACATACAACTTGTCTTAGTACCTTAAGATACCATCACTTCCAATATCAAAGACCATAACCATCTACTGACCCACATCATCCTTGATCTATATTAAGATATGGTCTAAAAGATGCTTTACATTTAACTCAGAACCAAGATATAACTTTACCACCTTTCTAACAATCACACCACCATCCTCAGAGTCCAAAAGACGAGCTCCAAAACAAGCCAATCGGTGAATATCCTTCACCAATCCTCTTTTCTCCTCATTCACATGAGATAAGCTACCCCTAGACAACCTACTAAAAGTATCAACAATAATATTAGCTTTATCGGGATGACAGTGAAGACTCATGTCATCATCTTTGACAAAATCAAGTCATCTATTTTGCCTTAGATTCAACTCCTTCTGAGTGAACACATACTGCAAGATCTTATAATCGGAGTGACTGTCCATGTGTACCCCTTACAGATAATGGCACCAAATCTTTAAAGAAAAGACCATAGCTGCTAACCCAAAGTCATGAGTCAGATAGTTCTTTTCATGTACCTTAAGCTTCCCAGAAGCATATGTTACAACCCTGCCATGTTGCATCAAAATACTACCCAGTCCAACGAAGGATTCGTCATAGTAAGCAACAAAGCCCTTACCCTCGAGCAGGATCAAAACCAGAGCAAAAGTCAACTTGTTCTTCAACTTATCGAAACTACCCTTAGAAGCATCAGACCACAAAAACTTTGCCTTTTACTTAGTCAACTTATTCAATGATAAAGATATAGAAGAGAAACTATCCAAAAATATATGGTTACATTGGCTAAACCCAAGAAGCTCCAAATGTTGGTTGGAATCATAGGTCTAGGTGACTTCATAAGTGCCTCAACTTTTTATGGATCTACTATGATCCCCTCACGAGAAGTAACATGACCTAGAAAGGTTACAACAAACAACCAAAACTAACACTTGAAAAATATGGCATACAATTGTTGATCCTTAAGAGTCTGCAACACTACTCGGACGATATAGGCATGATCCTCCTTACTAGTAGTATATACCAAGATATCATCAATAAAAACTATGATTAATAAATTTAAAAACTACCTGAATACCCAGTTCATGAGATCTATAAAAGCATTCAGAACTTTAGTCAACCCAAATGATATAACTAAAAACTCTTAATGACCCTATCGAGTTTGAAAATTAAACTTAGGGATATCCATCTCCATGATCTTCTACTGATGATAACCTGACTGAAGATCAATCTTTAAGAATCATTTAGCACTTTGAAGTAGGTCAAAGAGATAATCAATCCTAGGAAGAGGATACTTATTTTTCACCATCACCTTATTCAACTGTTGATAGTCTATTTACATTTATGAAGAGAGCCATCCTTCTTATGCATATAAAGTATAGGAGATCCTAAGAGAAATATACTAGGATGGATGAAACCCTTATCAACAATTTCCTTTAAAACTTCTTAAGTTATTTTAACTCGGTCGAAGCCATTCTATATGGAGGGATACAGATAGGACGGGGATTCGAAAGAAGCTAAATCCCAAAGTATGTTTCCTTATTGGGAGGAATACCCAAAAGATCATCGGGAAATTACAAGAAATTTGTTAACAATGGGGACAAATTTCAAAGAGGTACTTTCAGAACCAAAATCCTTAACCAAAACTAGATGGTGTAGAGAATGTTTTGAAATAAACTTCTGGGCTCTAATATAGGAAATAAATCTTTCCTTAGGTACTAGTGAACTCCCTTCCCACTCAATCACTGGTTTATTCAGGAATTGGAAAACTGAACTTAGATCTTATGATTAAGAGAACTAGAGCACAAATAAAGCCAATCCATTCCTAATATAACATCAAAATCTACCATATCCAACTCTATCAAATCCACCAATGTATCTATACCACAGATAGATACCGCACATCCCCTAAAGACCATTTCAGAAAAAACAAAATCACCTACCAAGGTAGACATAAAAAATGATTCAAAAATACAATCAATATTGAAAATAAAATGAATAGCCACATAAGGGGTCATACAAAAAAGAGTATACCCTGAATCAAGCAGAAAATATACATTATGAAAAAAAGTGATAATGTACCTGTGACATCATCAAGATGCCTCAGATTCCTAATAAGTGGAATAAGCATAAAAACAACTTCGGCTAGAGCTAGTATTAAGAATAGCACACTTTAGTCGTAGAGATGAAAAAAAAGCAACAGGGACCATATTAACTCCAGAAGAAACCTTAGCTGGACAGTGTCGCTACAAATGTTGTAACTGAACATAATTAAAGAAACTATTCCACCCCTCTTTACACTAACCATGATGAATCCGCCCTTAAAAATGACAAGACGGATAAGATGAAGCTAACTAGGCTCTACCAGCCTGCGACTGGGCATCTTATACCTTAAACCAACTGATAATATGAAGGTGATGATCACTAAATGACTTAGGATAAGCCGCACTAGTTGTAAAATATCTTATATAATTTCACTAAATCTTCTTCTTAGACCATTACCAACCATTTTACCACTATTCTTATGACCTCCGCCCTTCTATGAGTATCTAAACTTCTTATTCTTCCTCTCTTCCATTTCTGCGTATTTCTTATTTTCATCCTTAACTTGTTACATGTAAACCATGCACTTAGAGATATCTATATCATTGTTTAACATTGCAGTATTGCAATAAAAAACCAAGCCCCAGGAAAAACCAAAATCAAACTTCCTTATTCGAGCCCTCATGCTCAACACATTCTTTAGAGCATAACAAAACAACTGATGAAATTTCATAGCATACTCCTTCACAGTCATCATTCTCTGCTTTAGGTTCACAAACTCTTTATCCTTAGCCTCTCTCAACCTCTAAAGAATGAAATGATCATTTAAGGCACCCAAAAACTCATCCCATTTAGCTGACTCAGTATCCTTCCCTCTCGAATGTTTCCACTTCTCTTGCCACTAATATGCCATATCCTTCAACTAATATGTGGCATACTCCACACATTCAGAGTTAGTGAAATGTATCTCCCTAAATATCTTTTCTATTTCATAAGTAAAACCTTGAGGATCCTCCTCAACCTTGAGCCTTTAAAGGTAGGTGAACTCAACCTCATGAACTGTCTAACTTCGATGACCTCATATGAGGGAGCAACAGAAGAAACACACTCAAAATGCAAAGAATGAGATACTACAAACTAGCTACGCAAATATATCGATCAATAAAACTCAATATTTAACACGTCACCCTAAAAAGCCCAATAAGGACTAGTAGAAATAAGTGGAACTCTACGAAGGGTAGTATACTGATAAGACAGGACCCTAGACCAAGCCTGTATTCCATATGAAGGATGAGGTCCATCCAAATTGTCCTTAGGTGGGATAAAGGAGTTTCTACGATTACCAAATCAATGAGGAGGCATAATGTAAAGTGTTAACAAATATTAATTAGAGGAGGTCCCCGTACCCTAGACTCTATAGTGAAAAAATAGATCACAAGATAGGGAAACATTCCTAAATGCCTTATAGCCTCTCCCTTATTAATGTGGAATGTGACATATCCTTAAAAAAAACTCTACTTGACACAACTTTGTAGACAGCCAATGACCATGAACCTATGCTCTGATACCAAGCTTTTCATGACCCAAATCGAGACCTAGTCCTGACGAGTATCTCAAGTCCATCGAGAATTAAAGAATACCCCTTTTCCTAGTTAGTCAAAACATGACATAGTATAACAGCGAAATCAATTCAAATAGACAATAAGAAGATAATAACTCAGAGGAACAAGGATTTCAATAACCATCCCAATCCACAGTAATCCCTAAAGCCTTTAATATCCAAAAGACAACCTAAGTTATGACATGCCCTTGATGATTGCAAAAAAAATCCATAAGAATAATCAAAGACATAAATGTAATAATACTTTAAAATGATAGTCCTTTCGGTGAATGAAACCTTACAACTTCAAAGCTTACCGCTAACGATCCTAAAATCACCTATTACTGCACAAGAAAGTAGAAGTATCTCTATACCCCGCATAGCGTGGGGATATAATTTCAAAGGATCATTAGTAGGGTGAGCACTAGCAAGCAACATGGAAGGGATAACGTAATTCCATGATCCAATCAGTCCAACATCATTAAAAATCATGCAGGGATAGAGAATAGGGCTTAACATGAGATTTAAAATATTAGGCTAGACTATGTAACTTAACCATCATAAAAGCACCCATGGAATATATGGGACTGACTCTCCCTATCACAAGGTCCCCAGTATGTGTTAGGCGATCGAACTGTAGGTATCAATGAAAGTTGAGGAATCCACAACCCTCTGCCAATCCATAATAAATATGAATTAGGTATGACAAAAGCACACAACCATTAAGACCAACCCCACACTAGAAATTATGGGTTTGAAACATTTTTCCCTTTGGACCTTAACCTTCACAGCCAGTAATATGGGTTTTGCTCTGCCTACTTGAAGGGCTCAATGTATGTTAACCATATAAATCAAAGGTATCAAGAAAGGCCGAAGAATATATGACCCTTCGTCAATTAATTATAAATATATATATTGTGTGATGCAATCACAGGAGCATTAAGACCAACCCCTACGCTAGCAAACACGGGTTTCCAATATTGGTCTATCAAGACCTCTACCTTTACGGCCAGCTACACAACCCCCCTTTTAGCGAAATTAAAACTTTTACATACTCCCATATATTAAACAAAGGACCACCTATTAAGGCACATACCATTGGACTTGTCATACCAATTATTATTGCAAGATAACATCAATAGCCCATTTTTAATTGACCATCAACTTAGGGAATCCACAACACCCATTGTCCAATTATTCACAAACTTGGAGAAATCCATAACTGATCCAATTGTTCATTATCTCAGAGTAATCCAAAACCTCCACGATTCTACTTTAAATCAAGTAATGACCATAAAGACCGTTCAAAGTCATTTGTATTTTATTAGCCTTTTATACAATACAATCTATTTAATTTGGTTTCAATTGGCATATAATTATGTTTTAAGCCAATTTCATAATGTTAGGTTGAGTTTATTACCAACTTAATTAAAAAAATCCATATAATTAGGGAATCGTCGACCCTCATAAGTTTATCAAATCAATTGGGAAATCCGTGTCCCCCATTCCAATTCCCATACTCATGAACACAATCGTTTCAAAACTATCAATTTAAAGCATGAATTATAAAAAAAAAGCCATGGAAAAATTAATTCCACCAATAACATCCAGAAGTCCTCTACCCAAATTCAAAGCTAATAATTAATCACATGAATAAAAAGTTTAAACATATACTTTTAGATAAACAAGTTTTAGGGAAAAGATACATGCCTCAATTAAAGAGAACAACTTTGAAAATAATAAGTAATGGGGCCTCCAGCTTGAACCCTAACCTCACTACCTTTCAACCATAGCTTTTGAATGAGAAATTACCATTTTTGAGAGAATATAGGAGTTTTAAGACTTATAAATGGGTTATGTAAAGATTGTATGGTGTATAGGATTTAAAGGACCAAAATAACCTTAATATAATTTTAAACAAGGTCCCATCAATTCAATGTGAGTGGTTTGCAATGCGAACCTCATGGAAAACACCTAGGTCCACGGCGTGATGCTCAAGATGAAGTAAAGGCTTCACGATGCAAAACCAAGCACAAAGCTGAGGAAGTGAGCATTGAGATATCCCTCGTGGTGTAAAGCAAAACCACACTACTCCTTTCATGATGCATAACTTCTTTTTGGTCTAAAACCTTACCACAATGAACCTAAACTTATTTTGAAGTGTTTAATGCTAAAGATAGGGTTTTTGTAGTATAATTTAAGCTATTTTTGAACCCCCTAACATCTGGGTGTTACTAAATGGTATGGATCAAAATAAAAAAGATAAAATAAACACTAAACTAAAGAAACAATAGAATAGATAATTCTTAAAGTAAAGGATAGAAGGATAAATAGATTGACATAAGAAAATATAGGAAAAGATAACTAAAGCATATTTTAAATTCTAAGACCCTCATCTCAAATACAATGTCACACTGAACCTATATGCGATCGAAAGGGCAATCAACTACCTGATCAACCATGTTTGACAGACGGAATCAACATAAGATTTTCAAAGCTAAACTCTATCTCAAGAGTCTCATAACATCAAAATAATCATCAAAAAACTAAAATAATAGGAGTAGTGTTTAGTTATTCATACACTTAGGCGAAACCTTAGGCCCAAAAGTGACCCATTCATATTTTAAAAGACAATTTCAGCTCTTTGGTCCACCTGCTCATGCAAGTGGGAACCTGCTTATCTAAGTCAAGCGCATGTGCCACTATTTTGGCACCTACTCATGTAGGTTGGGTGTAAGTGACTTCACAGGTCACTTCAGCATGCCTCCAGGCTCGTTTTAACCTTTCAACAACCTTTCTAATGTCCTTTAACCTTTCTATTATGCATTGGGCACTTTATAAGTTCAATTACAATCTGAATGAATTACATAGTAATTATATGATAAACAAAGTGTATTCATTCCCAATAGAGTGACCAATTGACTAATTTGATGTTAAATATTTCATATCAAATAATTATTAGTAATACACTAATTTATTTAACTGTAGCTAGCTTTTAATTTATAAGCTTAATTACAATATCAATGAATTACATTATAATTACATTATCAACAAAGTGTATTCATCGTAAATGGAGTGATCAATTGACTAATTTGATGTGAAATGAATCTTACTGAACCATGATTAGTAACAATAAAATTTATTTTAACTATTATTTTCTTTCAGTCTATAAACTCATTTAAAATCTCAATGAATTACATAGTAAATACATGATCAACTATGTGTATAACCTATTGTAATAGATTATAACATGTTGCAATAGATGTCAATATATGTTTGATCAATTGTATTTATTTTATTATTTAAAATAGATGAGGCATTTACTATAATATGTTAGATAGTTGTTGCAACAAATGTCTTTACCATTTTGATTATTTTAAACATATGAATAATCTGTTGTATTATAACAGATGTCTATATATTTTTAATCATTTTTAATAGATAAGTCATCGATTGAAATAGATAATGCATTTGTAGCAATATATGTTAATATCTATTTAGTTATTTCTGACAGATGAGTCATTTATTGCATTGCAGTAGATATTTATACATGTTTGATTCATTTTATTAGATGAGACATCTATGCAATAGATGAGACATCTGCTGCACTAAATGTATGTATCAATTTGATTATTTTCAATAGATAAGTTATATGTTGGTTTCTATAGATACCTATATTTGTTTGGTTATTTCAAAAAGATGAGTCATTTATTGCAACAGATAATGCATTTGTTGCAAGAAATGTCTATATCTGTTTGGTTATTTCAAACAGATCAGTCATCTATTTTAATAGATGATGCATCCATTGTAATATTTGACCTTTGTAATTCATTTTTAATAATAATTTATAAGTTTCCAAATCAAGGTATAAAATAAAATTTATGACAAAATTACTATGCATCAACTAAACCATAAATGTTATCATCACCTATTATATTATATTATTAACTAAAATAGTGAAAGTAAAATGTCATTATGTTGTCTAGAAATTATAAATTGCACATCTAGATAAGTCAAAAAAATTATAACCCACATCAGGGCTCCAAACCTTCACATGCTACTCCAACAACCCAAACTTCTTGCATCATTGCAACTAATCTTTCATTCAATAAGGTATTGAGAGTTTTCATACCAGTCCTGATTATCAAATATCCAATATATTAAAGCAAGTACGAACCATATTCCACACTAGTTTTATTTTTGATAAGGTTCTATTTTTGACCTTCAAAAGCCCATCATTGATTAAGCAGCTTCTTTGGCGAGTGATTTATTATACCACCTTGCTTCAATAACTTTGGGAAAATAGCAACAAAGGCTACTTGCAAATAGAACATTTCCTTTCTTCAAAAATTGATATATTATAGTCATAAACATTTATGACTCCCTCATTGATGATGATCTCATCAATCATAAAATATTTATTCTTCATGTTCGTGATTGCAAGAATCCTCTTTGCCTTGTTCAATCCAGGACACTCGAATATAGACTCTTCCTCTACAATAATCAATGATATCCTTAACCCATTCAAACAACAAGTATTACCTTAATTTTTCTACCATTGAGTGTTGTCACTTCTTCGCTGAATTTTTTGTACCTACTTAATAAGTTACTATAGAAGTTGAGGACCATGATCCTATCCTTGATATCATTATGCTTAGTTAATTTATGGTACGTTTCCAACATGAGGTAAAGAAGTTTGTCAATGTACTAATATAATAATACAACTTACATAAGCTAGTAGCTTATAATAACAATTGAAATGATATAATAGATGGCCTATCTGTTGTAAAAATGACTCATTTGTTATAATAGATGGGCCATCTATTTCAATAGATGTTTTATTTGTTGCATAAGTTCTTTGTACATGTTAATAGATTAGCCAATCTAGTACAAACTAATACATCATATAGGTAATCTATAATGATAGATAACTTTGAAGGTTAGAAATTAAGTAGATGGAAGTTTAGAAAAAGTAACTTACCTAACCCTCATACCACTGTTCCATACGTGTTATGTTCTTGAAGTCTTTTGACATAAATTTATTCATGGAGTAGACTTTTAGGGATTATTTCAATATTATTGGTATGTTCAATTTATTATTCTTTATGGCTTTCACCAACATATAAATATTCACCTTCTTCAGTTATCACTACTCTCCTATGGCCCCTTTAATATACTCAATAGTAAAAGGAAGAGAATTTGCAACTTTCTTGATGGCATGACACCCCTCTTAGATGTAAAATCACTGACAACAAAAGTTAGAACATCAATGTTTTTAATAAAGTTTTCATGTTTGTACTTGAATTATGTGTATTTGCATGCAGAACAAGAGCTTAAATAGGGACTAAAAGAGGTGGTATGCTCACTAAAAAGGGTAAATCCACCATATAGGTCATATCCACCACCAACATGACCATCATCACAGTTTTTTTTTTTTAAAAGAAATTTTTATGAGCATCATCACCATTATCAGTACCATCTCAATCACCAACATCACCAACACCATCACTAGCACTATCAACAACATAATCACAATTACAAGTATTGATACCAGCACACAAATATATTACAAAATCATAAAATTAACTCAACAATAGACTCAACAAGAATAATCTAACCTTTTTGAGGTTGTTTTTTTTATGGTATCCATCATATTTTTTACTATGTCAACATTTAGGTTTACGTTTATTTCAACAACCCATAGAGTAAGAAAGGTAGGCTTCTCCAACTTTTCCTTATTAGGTACAAGAAAGGGATCCATAACCTAAAAGTAAAAGTAGATATATTAACACCAAGCTATAATTTGTAAGAGATTTCCCATATATTGCAACAAAAAATTCAAATATTGCAATAGATTATCCATTTATTGCATTAGTATACAGTAAATTAGGTAATTTATTAACAGGTTTATAAAAATTATGGAAAATATATTTGTTACATATGTTGTAGTAGATGGGTAATCTAAAGAGATAAGTTTCAATGGACAGATCATTTGTTAAAATAGATTTAAAAAAATGAGTTACCTATTGCAATGTGTTAACTTTAGTAAAACTATTCAATTTAAAAGAAGACTTACTACATCATCCGGAGGGTAAAAGAGATCAAGTATATTTATCCTTGAGTTTTTCTTGGTAAACCACCAGTTGAGGATCGATTGATGAGAAACCTCTTTCAAGTAGTCCTTGACTTGCTGCAGGAGGTGAAGAATGTCTTCAAAAATCCAAGCCTATTAATGTAAGCTTGATTCAAACAAAAAGTCAAAGTAATTATTTAGTAGCATAAATAAATAAAACACAAAAGAAAAATAGGGATAAAGTTTATCATGATAGCCCAAGAAAAGTCATATAAGTTGATCTTCTTTGGAGTTAACTATGTAAATAAATATTTGACAGTCAAGCAATAGCTTTTAGATCCACCTGGATAGTTGTTAAATGCCTCTAAATCTTGAGCAAGATCTAATAATTCAGGTTTTATTACTTTGTTGGTGTGTCTAAACCATAAAATGAAATGTACAAACCGAACAAAGTACAATGACTCATTGTACTTCTACAAAAACCTTTTATTCTGGAGATCAACTATCAAGTGACTTGCTTCGTAGGTTGGTCCAACAGTGGCCAATAACACATTTATTTTGTCTTTATCTTTGTTGGTTTTAGTGTATGGCTTGGTTAGTTTCTTTCCTTTATTTATTCCTTGAATGATTTAGGTGTCTTGCTTGCCCGTGGATTTTCTAAGGATGTTACTGTGGGAAGTTGTTCAGAATGAGGATGGCATCTCAGGATAGTCACTATGGAAAATTATTTTATGCCAAAACAAACGTACATGCCACTGTAGTTTATCCAAATCTCATCCATTTTATTGTCCTCATCCTTCAATATTTCATCGACATCGCCCTTATACTTGATCCTGGGCTCGAGAAGACCATACTTCAAAGTCATTTAAAGTGTGCATTAGTATCCTCTGGTATATCAAGTAAAGTATCAAAAGAAGCTGGACTTAAAGTAATACTCAAATTTTTCATCCCTTAATATCTTCCTAAAACTATCAAAAATTTTACACATGATAGATTTAACTATAAAATCACTTGTCAAATAAATGGGATTGTCTATAGGTATATGAAATTTGAGTCAATAATAAATGTTTTGAAAATATCATGTTGGTCTTTTGATCTAAGCGCATGATCGACCGACAAAATCCCTAAATCACATTGACATTGTCATCAACTTTTTCCTCTCTATCAGCTCTTTTATTTTGATCTTTAGCTCCATCTCTTTTCTCCTCATCTCCTTTCTTATTTTTTTCTTCTTCATCATTACCTTCATCCTCACCTTCCTCTTCATCTCTTTTATCACTATCTTTATTGTCCCTGTCCTTACCATCTCTATTTTTTTATTATTATATCTCCTCTCTATAACTTCTTCTTTATTTCCCTTATGTTTCTTTTCAACATCATCTACATTTCATTCAACTAATTCTCTATCAATATATTCTATATTATCTCTATCCATAACTTTATTTTCTCTCTGTACATCTATAGATGGTACCTCTTCACTTGTTTATGAAAGATCTTGTTCAACAAGTTTTTTGTATACCATTTTTAATTTAGCTATATTAGTTGCTTTGTCAAAAGTTGATTCACATTCTTTTCTTTTGTAAGTTTTTTATCTACAAATAAGTGGAGAGAAAAAAATATAACAATGGACTTGTACATCATTAATAAAAGGTAACATAAAATTTATAAATACAACACAGTAGGAAAATATTTCAACCAAATGACCCATATGTTACACTAGATAGGTCATCTTCTTGAATGAATCAAAATACTCTTACTACTGGTTTAATTTCAGAAAAAAAATGACTCATTTGTTGTAATATATGGGTCATCTATTGGATGAAATCAAACCAGTGGTCTTGGGTAGATTTATTCACCTAAGTGTTGTTATCTACTCTTATTTAGAGTGGTTTTGAGGACTTTTCTTGTGCACAATGAGTTAATCTTTGTATAAATGAACATATTAGTGTTAAATTATGTTTTGACAATGTTTATGGTGTGTGCTAATCAAAGTTGGAAGAAAAATGTTCCTTTAGAGTTCAAAGAAGATAACTAGTATTCTTAGCTTGAGCTATGTGCTAATCTAGTTCGTCTTGTTTTATTCTAGTGTTCTTAAGGGTCTAATTCATGATGTTTTATGTTGTATGAATCTTTATGAGATGATTAAAATGATATTTTTAGGGTGTACAATCTGTTTTTGAATATGAAACATGTCCACAAATCAAGGAACAAAAATCCAAACCCATGGAGTAAACAACTTTCAGATCTGGAATTTGTGGACGTAGGGTCATGCCACGCTACCTAGCCACCGTTGTAAGGGCGTGACATGCCCTTTGATTCCATTGTAATTTTAATTTCCGGTATCCCTCTGCAATTAAAGCATGTCACACTGCCCAGGTAGAGCGATAAGGATGTAGCACGCTTGGTAGTTCAAATTGACAGATCATGTTCTACTATAAATAGGACACTTCACTTATTTTATAAAGAAATTGGACGGACTTGGGGCATTGAAATATGATTGAGGAGGCTTCAATTAGGGTTTTTATTCTTTTACTTTATTTTGCTTTCGGATTATTACATGCATTGCATAATTTTGATTCTTTGTAAATCCATGAGTGGCTAGACACCCTCATCAAGTGTTAAGGCCAAGAACATGATTGTTTTGTCTAATAATTGAGTTTGTTATTTTCTATTATCATTATTGGTTATTCATGTATTCTTGAAAATTATTACTCTATGGATTTTCAACCATTCAGATAAATGCATACTTCTATTTGGATTCCATAAGAAGAAATGATATAATAGAATATGGAATACATGGGTTGGGATCGTAATCATTCAATGAATTGATGTTATTATTTGCGATTGGAATAGGAATAAACCTAATTTTCCCTATATGGTTCATATACAAGTAGAAAAATAAATATGTTTAGCTTAGTAATTGTGAGACTAAGTTAGATAAGTTATTAGAGAGGCGGAAGACTGTGAACATGTTCTCAACCCCATGATCCAAAAACCTAGATAATTAACTAAACCAACAAGATTATATAACTAAGTAGCATTGTTCATGTTTCTTTAAGCCTGGGTTTCTCCCAATTATGGTTCAAGACCTTTACATTACCGTAGTGTTAAGTTTACTTTAAATTTCTAACTCTCCATTACTCTTGGTTATTTTAGCACTTGATTCATCTTAATCGTGAGTCAGAACTGGATAGTTTTTAAATACAACTCTTTATGGGATCAATACTTTTCTTTATTAAGGTAATTTTACTACTTGGTAGACCACGTACACTAGTCTTGTATCTGCACTTGGGAGCAACGTCGTTTTGGTGCCATTGTTAGGGATATGTAAATTGGAAACCATCTTAGTTTTAGTTTTGCTTTATAATTTCTTAACTGCTAATTACTTGATCATAGCTTCTGGATATGCAGATACAAGTTTGAAATCTTTTAGGTTGCTAAGGGACAATGAGTTGATTGAACTATATTCTAAACCTGAGCAATGCTTACACTAGTTGAAGAGAGAAGTAGTACTTCTCTATTGAATACCTCAAATTCACATAGAAGAATTTATTCCAGCTCCCAAGGCTGAAGATCCACTAGCCCATAAAATAGTATGCAAAGTGTAAATCCCATTTACAATAAATATTACCTCCGTTATCCGCAAACCAGCACCCGAGGGTAGATTTGAGCTATAATAAAACATGGTTCAACTTTTGAACAGTAGTGGGCAGTTTACTGGTTTGTCATATAAAGATCCATAGGTTGACTTGCAGAATTTTATAGAGATCAGTGACATATTGATCCCTACTAGAGTCTCTATGAACTATGTGCAACTCACTCTTTTCCGCTTCTTACTTTAAGGGGATAAAAATAAATGAAGGCTGCGTCAGTAGGTGCTATCACTACATGGGATGATTTGGCCTAAAAATTCCTAATCCATTTCTTCCCATATGGAAAGACAAAAAAGTTTACATAGTATGATTTTGAGCTTTAAGAAGAAGATAGAGGAGAATTTTTACCATGCTTGGGAGAGGTTCAAATATCTTTTTTCCAAAACTATCCACAACACCAACAATCCAATGAGGTGTTAGCTCACACCTTTGTTAAAGCACTTGACCATAATACAAATATTTTTTCTAGACTAAACTATAGGTGTCAAACATTCGAGAAAACTTATGATGATTGATACCCTGATAAATTGATTTACACAAGGTAATCCTCACTGGAATGGTGATATCTCAAGAAGTGCAGTAAGAAAGACCTATAGAAATGATTGAAGTTGATAGTGGCACAACTTTAATCGTCCAATTTGTTCCCCTTCAGAATCAAATAATGACACAGCTTAGCAAATTGAGTGTGAATAAATCTCAGGCACGGGAAAAAGCAATTCAACAGACCCTATCTTTTTGAGAGATTCGTGGTAGGAGTGGTCACTCTACAGACTTATGGGGAGAAAATTTGGAGTCCGTGAATTTTTTAGGCATTGCATAGAAGGGTACTTATGGAAATTCCTATAACCATAAGAGACAGAATCAACCCAATTTTTCACGTGGTGCTAATTAGCACCAGCAATTTCAAAAGCAACACAACATATAGGCCAGTAATATAGAGGATACTTTGAAGAAGATCCTGGATAAGCAAGAACAAATAGCTGTTGAGATAAAAAATCAGCAAGTTGCTCCAAAGAATCTAGAGGCACAGGTAGGGAAACTAGCTCAGGCACAAAATTCCAGACACCAAGCTGGATTATAAAGTGACATAGAGAACCCAAAACAAGCTATGGAAATCACCTTGGTCAGTGGTAGAGATCTTATTGATGAACCCCAAAGAAAAATAAGAAGGTACAAACAGATTTCGTTCCACAATTGTTTAAGGCGAAGCAATTTACAAGAAAAGATTCTAAGAATTTTAGAAAATCTGAGTACCCAAATGAAAAGGCTTCAAAGCAAGTAACAGAAATACCACCACCACTATTCACTCAAAGGCTTAAAGAGGCCAACGGGTGTATGTTTTAAGAATTTCTTTGACACAGTTAGAGAACATCACATTAATTTTCCTTTTTTAGATATTTTGTAGGGCATGCCTAAGTACTCTAAGTACATGAAGGATGTGGTGAAAAATAAGATGAACCTGTAGGATAATAATATGGTGACACTTACAAAAGAGTGCAAGTTGGTGGTGATGAGGAAGATGCTTAAAAAGTTGAAGGACCCAAGGATTTTGACCCTTCTGTCATTCATGCTCTGAGTGATTTAGGGGAAAGTATAAGCTTAAGGCCCCTAGCAGTATTAAATACTCTTGGTTTTTGTAAGCCTAGGCAATGCTCTGGTGGGCACAAAATAACAGACATGACCAAAATTAATCCTAAAATAATTATAGTACATATGTTGATTATGGTTGGCAAATGTGTTATTCCTATTTACATTATTGTTCTTGAAAATGATATAGATGATAGTGTACAAATCATATTAGGACGTCCAATATTGGCAATATGAGAAGCATTGATTAATTTTTGAGAAGGAACTCTAAAAATGAGATTGGATAATGGGAAGTGGTTTTTAAAGTTATCAACCACCAAGCCCACCTTCACTATAAGGACTAATGCATGATCACAACCATGGAGCTGGATGAGAGTGGGGTAGTGGAGTCTATACCACCATAAACATCTTCAAACTCTCCCATAAGTTTGCCCATGCCACCAATTATGCTTGAAAGAGTAAAGTTGAAAGGAGAGTCTGAAAAGGCTATTGTTGATAAAAATGCAGACCTTGAAATTACACACTCAAGAGGTATGAAAAAGGTGAGAAGATGGCCTCCAAGTAGTAGGAAAGGATAAAGGAATATGGTTGAGATGTAGTGATGTGAGTCATGTCATGACACTAAATAACGCATTTCTTGGTATGCAAACAAAGTTAAGATAGATATTTTATTTTCTATTTTAGTTTTTATTTCACATAAATTTTTTGTTGACTCACACATTGATCAGAAGTTTAAGTACCTAAGAATCTAGCCAAGGAGAATGGAAAAGGTTGAGTGTGCGTCCACTCGACCGTATTGATGTTTAAATTGCTTCTAGCTAGGCCTAAATGCCTCAGTAAATATTTCTATCGCTACTTTTGGGTATATTTTGGGGAAAAGGTATGTTTTCAAGTGTAGGGTAGGGAAATTCTTATAGATTAGGGTGAATTGATTTAATAGGATCTTAATTTGTTATTATTTTCTAATTTTTAGTAAATTTGAAAAGAATTACAAAATTTTTTCTCTTGGTTGGTTTTAGTAATTGTGGCATCATTCTAGTAGGTGTACACTTTACCCATCTCGTCATTGTTCTTTTGTGTTCCTTTTATGGGGGTTCCCTTTTAACCTAGCATCCCTTTTTCTTTTTTAGGAATAAATTTTAAAATCTTATGTTAGGAATAAGTTAGATGTTCTTGTTGGTTCTACCTATAATTGCATAATGCAAGTTGTTTTATATGTGAAAGCATGTGATTATGTTGAATGATAGCTTTTAAAACACTTAGACTCATGAATACGACTCTTGAAAGTTGTTGGCCAAATTTTGAATTCATGGTATTGCTTGTTTAAGAGTCTATAATGATCCTACTTGAGTTGTGCATATGTCATATGTGAGGAAGAATTTTGTTGTGTATTCGTTATTGAATATTTATTTGTATAACTTACTTGGTATGTGTGCAAAGAAAAATAATGTGTGTGGGTTTTGGAGATGATAAAGGCATTTCTTTGGTAGCCATATTTCAACCCTCTTTGATCTACCTTTGAAACTTTAGACTATATTCTTTTGTAGCCTCATATACAGTATGGTTTGCTTTCTTTGATTGATCATAATATGATGTAACGCTCCTAAGTGATTTAGTTGAAAAAATTTATAAGTTTAATGAGTGTAAAATTGAAGTAGAAAAAAGTGAAAGGAAATCCCCAAATAAAGAGTTATTGAAGTTTAAAAAGTTTTTGTGTTGTTGTTTGGAGTAATATAATGAAAAATAAAGAAATTGTTCAATATTGATTCATCTATGATAGAGCATAATCCCTACCTTGTATATTTGAACAAACTTAATAGGATGGGGAAAACAAAAGAGAAGTGTGAAGGTAGAGGTGGTTAAAGTTTTCTTGTTAGAGAAAATTTTAATTTATAACGTGATTTATTAAAGCACTTAGTAAAGATAGTCACTATTACTTTCTAGAGTACTTCCTACCCGTCCTTCAACCTACATTAGAAACCCTAAAAGTATTCTTTTATCATAGGCCTTAAAATTCTAATATTTGTAGTACTAAACAAAGACAAGCCTATATTTTATCATATGTGACATAAAAATTCTTTGTGAGAATGAGCGTAATTTGATTTTTCTACCCATTCTTGTGATAAATTACATCTCTGTGATGTAAATATGGGTAACTTTCTTGTAGTGAGGGAACATGTTTAACAATACTTAGGTGGCTTACATGATCTATTTGATTGAGTAGTGTTCATAATTTTTCCAACTTCATGAGTAAATTCTTGAGGTTAGGATTTTTTGAAGCAGCGTTCTTGAGATATTAAGTTTACATAACATGCTTGAGTATGAAACATGCTTTGTGTATAGTCATTATAGTGAAAGCTTGAGTGTCTTGCTTGAGGTAGCAATGTTAAAGTCTTATTTAATGTGGTTCTTAATGTAGAGTGTTTTTAGAGGATGAACAAGGCTTTAAATGTGAGGTGGTGATCTTAAGTGGATTTATGCACCTAAATGTTAGTATCTATGTTTTTTGTGTGGTTTTAAGGACTTATCATGCATGTAATAAGTTAATATTTATATAAATAAGCATCTAATGTGTTTACAATGTTTAAGGTGTGTCCAACTCAAAGTTATAAGCAAAATGTTCATTTAGAGTTCAAGGAAGATAACTAGTATTCTTAGCTTGAGTTATGTGCTAATCTAGTTCGTCTTGCTTGATTCTAGTATGCTTAATGGCCTAATTCACGGTGTTGTATGTTTTAGGAAGCTTCTTGATATTATTAATATGATATTAAGAGGATGTACAAGATGTTTTGAAGAGGAAACACAGCCTCGACGCAAGGAACAAAGAACCACACACATAGAGTAATGAACATTCAAATATGGAATTTGTGGACTTAAGGGCATGACACGCTATCTAGCCATGCTATAAAGGCATGACACTCCCTTGGTTTCACTAGGAATTGCAATTTTCAATAGCCATCCATGATAGAGGCATTCTATGTTGCCTAGGCAATGCAATAAGGGCGTGGTACGCTAGCTAATTCAAGTCAGTAAATCTTGTTCTATTGTAAATAGGACACTTCACTTATTTTGTAATGTCCAAGGAAGGCCTGGGGGCATTTAAACAGAATTTAGGAGGCTTCAATTGGGGTTTTATTCTTTTACTTTAGTTTACTTTTTGATTATTTCATGGATTTTGTAACTCTTATTCTTTGTAAGTCCATGAGTTGCTAAACATCCTTATCTAGTGTTAAGGACAAGAACATAATTGATTTTACATATAATTGAGTTGGTTATTGTCTATTATCATTATAGGTTGTTCATGTATTCTTGTTAGTTACTATTCTACAGATGCGTTACCCTTTAGATAATTGTACACTTCTATCAGGAGTTTAGAAGGAGGAACGATAGAATAGAATGTGGGATACATGGGATAGGATCATAATCATTCAATGAATTAATGTTAAGATTTACGATTAGGATATGAATATATCTAATTCATCCGATTTGGTTCATAGACGGGCAGAAATACAAATATGTTTAGCTTAATTCCTCTATCCCCGCTCAACGATTTAATTGTAAGGCTAAGTTACATAATTGATCAAAGGGTTGGAAGACCGTGATCATGTTGTCGACCATGTGATAGAACAACCCAGATAAATAACTAAACCAATAAGATTATTTAGATAAGTAGGATTGTTCGTAGTGCCTTAACCTAGGTTTCTACCCATTATTGTTCAATACCTTTACATTACCACAGTATTAAGTTTTGTTTTAGTTGTTAATAGTCCATTACTCTTGGTTACTTTAGCACTTGATTCTTATTAATAGTGAACTAGAATTGGATAGTTGCTTAACAAATTCCCCTATGGGATGGATACTTGGCTTTCTTAAGGCTATTTTAGTAATGCCCTACAAAATCCTTTTCTAGTCTGAGCCTTAGAGCATATTTGGTAAAGCGAAAATCCGAGTTAAAATGTTTCAAAAATATCCTCACAAGTATGAATTACTTTCAATTGTGTGGGAATCGATTTGATCATGAATTGAGATCAAAGAGATCCCCTAACTTATGGACGATTTGAAAGCTTTCCTATCGTTTAAGTTTTAGTGACCATAATGGTTTGGGTCAACTTCAACCGAGCATAACTCCTTGAATATATCGAATTAGAGGACCTACTGTATATCAAAATGAAATATCTTTGAATTATCTTTCAAACGATACCAATTTTATCAAACACCAATATCGGAGCAAAGAGTTATGCCCATTTTACTCCAATATGTCTGGCTGGGAAACTGGTGATGACATTGGTGATAAGCTATCACGCCCGTGATAGCCTATCACAAATGTCGTCAGCCCTGCACAGATTTTTGACCCCAGTAATGACATTTTGTGGTAAGCCGTCACGCTTGTGATGGCCTATCCCCAATGTTGTCAGCCTTAATTAGAAACTCAATATTTAACCTTTTTTTAACGACATTCGTGACGGCCTATCACCAACTTGATGGCCTGTCATGGATGTCATCAAGAATATTTTTCTTGAAATTTAAGGGCATTTTTACAAGTTTATTTTGGTCATTTCCTATTTTTTAGCCTCTGTAAATATGAGGAACCCTGATTCAAACCCTAATTTCTCCATTTCTCTTCTAATTCTCTAAAGAGAGAATAACTAGAGTTTCATTAATAACCATAATCTTCCAAAAATCATCCATAAATTGTTCAAGATTTCTTACAGAATCAAGTTTCTCATAGTGTGGGCTTCGAGAATTATTTGATAAAAGTGCGGATAGAGTGTCAAGCATTAGAATTCATCCAATTTCAATGATTAAGGTATGTAGATATTGATTCTTGGGTCCCTTTCATCCAAGAATGTCAAGCACCCTTTTTAGAACTCAAATATTTTTATGTTTATGAGTTGTTAATGATTTGTATGAGTTGAAATATATGTTCAATGTGTTTTTGAGTTTAGATTTATGTTTATCTACAAAATTTTTGAGCTTTGACCATAGTATGTGGAACTCATGTGATAGAACCTCTTGAAATTGTTTTCCGATGTGATGTGTTTATGACTTTTGGGTGTAGAATGGTTGAATAATTAGAGCATGTCCCGCATAGGGTTGATAAAGAGCTTAGGTGAAGAATAAGGGCCATTATAGTATGTTGAATAGGAAACCCCAAATTGTAAGTTAGTTTGTGCTTAGTGTTTGATAAAAATGCCCAAGTGAATGAATTATTCCATGGTACTAGGAAATTCTCAAATAAGTGTGAACTCGTGCATGTCTAGTGTTTTGTTGAAGGACCTTAGTGAACAAGTGGAGAGGTGATAGTAGCAAATTTGCCTATTATGTGCTCTTGATATATGTTAAGATTTTAATATATGCGAAGTGGTTAGAAAGTAGGTTATGACATAATAGCATGAAGTTTCCCCAAACCATGTGATATCCAAACACATGTCAAGACTGACATAAGTATGAAATAGTTGACGTAAAACCTTGTTGAATGGAGTACAATCTAGTAGCATGTTTCCCCTATATTATTATATGATTATGATTCTTAGATGCTTAAAGTGGCCCCTTGGCGACTATGATGATGAATAGACGTTTGTGATTCCTAATTACTTGAAGAGTTGTGTTAATGATTAAGAAGATGCTTTAATGATTATGATGATGCATGAATGGTTATGATCATACATAAATGATTGTGATGATGAACAAATGCTTGTGATGATGAATGAATGATTACGCATACTTTTACGCTATCGAGTCCTAGCGGTATTTATAACTGACAATAGAGCTGTTGTCTAGAGCCCGTGTCAGTTTTCCGATAAATTCAGTCAAGCCATGAATCTCTGAACTCAATGAACTATTGAACTCTATATCCTCAGACAAGTCAAAACTTAATAAAGCTCAGTAATCTAAGTTATCTATGTAATCTCTGTATCGCGAGTAATCTAGCCTCAGTTCTGTAATCAGCTCATGTCTAATAGTATTCAATTTTAATCTTAGAAGCAATTCAAGTAATTTATTATAGCTATATAGCATCACCCACACACCATGATTCCATACCTTTTCCGTCAGATACGGAACTAAGTAATTTCTGCATAACTCAGTCAGATCTTTTGAGAAACATGATTAGTAACAAACTTAGTTCAGTTATGTTCAGTTGAGAATTCAGTTCAGATTCTTTCAGTTGGGTGTATAAGCTAGCACCGAGCGACTGAAAAGATGGCGGCGCTCTCGTCAGAGAGGCGGAGTCATTAGGAGCAATCACTAAACTCCAAAACTGTGTAGCCAGCACAGGATGCAGGAGTCTCCCGTCAATATAGGCTTCCACTGTCAGAGAGGTTTGACTATCATATTGTTTCAGGCCAACTTCCTGCAAGGATCATCCCATCAGAGAAGCTTGACAGAGAGATCTTTACCCGCATCACGGTATTGACACCCTTCCAGCTAAGGTCATAGGTTGGACCCCACCTATGGTAGGTTGGGGCATATCGATTAAGTAACTACTTCCCACAGTTGTAGTTTCAGTATCACTCTTCAAAAATCAGAACTGTGTGGTACAGTTTCTATCCCAGTATGAAACTCAGATAGTTCCATTGGTTCATGGACCATCCCGTCAGATAGGCTTGGTTTCAATGTAGATTCTTATTATTATTACTAGAGATCTCCCGTTAGAGAGGCTTGGGCTCAATCTCAAATTCAGTTGAGTATTCTCGTGATCATATCTAGATAACTCCCATCAGAGAGGCTTGATCTCAGTATTAGACCATGTTGAGTATTCTTATAATCATATCTTGAGATCTCTCGTCAGATAGGCTTGATCTCTATTTTAGATTCTTTATTTTATTGAGTATTTTTGTTGTCAGATTCGGACATGATCATACTTCTTATCATTAATAATCACTTCCAGAATAATCTATTAGAAAAGTTGATCTCTAATTTTGTCAGTCGGAAGAAGTAAGCTCAGAATTTAGTCCTTGATGTAAATACATCTAGATTCTCAGTTATCATTATCAGATGAGTCAGTGATTCAGTATCTCAGTTTTAGTAGTGAGTTCAGTCTACAGTAAAGTGGTATCTGAGTTTCGGTATGTACAGTTGTGATGATTGTGTTCATGGTTTGTACATTCATGTATGTCATACGGCATCTTCATGATTATTTAATTTAGATATTGTGCAAGCATGAGCCCTTACATTAGCCTACCCTGTCTACATACTAAGTATATTCCTGTACTGACGCATTTGCGCTTTGGTGTTTTATTTGACACCATTAGTTCAGAGGCACATAATCCAGAGTATCCTTAGCAATTCAGTCCCAGTCAGCAGCAGTAGCAGTGAGTCCTCTTCTTTCGAGAACAAATCTCAGTTTACTATTATTTCTTCAGACTTTATTTATTTTTAGTTGATGGAGTTAGTTGGGGACTTATCCTATCAACTCCATAGTTAAGATAGTTAGAGGCTTTTCAGACGTATGTTGTTGATATGTATTATGAGTACTCATAGATGTGTTATACCTTATGGCTATTTTTTCCATTTATTTCAGATATTATGCAGTATACAAGTACACATATCAGTAAAGGGTTAGCTTGTGATCCTTCGGGGTCATAAGCACCATGTGACATCTCGGGATGTGATTCCGGGTGTTATAAACTTGGTATCAGATCCTAAGGTTCAATAGTGTCATAGGGAGTTTGAAAAGCCGCATCTAGTAGAGTTTTATGTATGGGTGTGTAGCGCGCCACATTTATGTACAAGAGGCTACAGGATGTTCTTAGGAGCAGTTCCTCTAGTTTTAATGATCATTTTGTGCGAGTGAGCATAAGCTCAAGTGGATCCTCAGTTTAATACACTTCTTTCTTCCAATTATAGAGTATGCCTCCTTGTAGAGATTTTGTCCGTGGAGTCGATGACCAGCTCCCTCAGCTAGTAGATCCTGAGAATGAGAGTGAGTCACATACAGAGTTTTTGGCTGCTTTCCAGGTGATATCCCAAGCTATGACTAATGTTCATGGCAACTGTCAGGATGTAGTCCCACCTCAACAAGATGGGAATTTTGCCGCAACCAAGATTAGAAGCTTCATAAAAATGAACCTGCCCGAATTCTTTAGGTCAGTAGTGGGTGAGGACCCGCAGTTGTTTCTAGAGAAGGTGAAGAAGATCACCCAGATTATGCATTTTTCTGAGGAGGAGAGTGTTTAGTTAACATATTATAGGTTGAAAGACATTGCTCATAATTGGGTAGTGATGTGAGATAAAATTAGAGGGGAGAATGCAGCTCCCGTGACTTCGCTAGAGTTTCAGAGTGCCTTTCTAGATAGGTTTTTCCCGCTAGAGATGAGAGAGGCTAAGGTATAAGAGTTCATGAACATTAGGCAAGGTTCCATGACCATGAAAGAGTATTGTATTAAGTTTAACTAATAAGCTAATTATGCTCCAAAATTAGTAACTAACCTTAGAGCGAGTATGAGTAAGTTTTCGTTTTGGGTGTCGAGTGATGTGCTGAAAGAGTGTAGAGCTACCATGCTCAATTGACATATGGATCTTTCTAGGCTAATGATGCATGCACAGTAAATTAAGGCAAATAAAATGAATAAGAAAGAGAGTGAATAAGAGAGCCAAGATAGGTAGCTGTGGTTTCCCACAGGCAGGGTGTAAAAGATGTAGTAGTTCTTAGTATGGTAGGATATTTTTAGTCTGAGCTCCATCTTCAGCTAGTGTACCCGCACCTGTGTTTGAGGGTGGCAGATATGAGGGAGCACCAAGCTCCAAAGCCCAGAGTAGTGTTAGTGGTGTTCGTACCCATTTTAGTTGTGAAGAGTGTGGCAGGCGCCACCAAGGTGTGTGTAGAGCCGGTAGTGATGTATGCTTTAGGTGTGGTGAGCCAGGCCATAGAATTCGAGAATGTAGAGTGCTGACATTATGAGGTTGACTTCATGGGTTTCAGGCTCGCCTTGATTGGGAAAGATCCCCTAAAATAGATACGGGTATGTTATGAGCCCTTTTATCTTTATGATATGCATTCATAGATCCCTTTCTTCCATTTTGATTTTATATGTTAGCATGAGTCATGCATGAGTTTATGATCTTGATCGGTCAATTATGACCCAGTATGTAGGTGCCCCGCACACCGCCCCAGTATTTCAGCGAAGTGTGTTTAGAGGGATATAGAGTCCCAAGGGGGAGATACCCCATAGTATTATAATATTTCATGACATTAGATTCATCCCGATGCATGTTCATATTTTCCTTATAGAGTTGGCATCAATTGTCCTTGTATTGTTAAGTCCTGCTTTCAAAAGGCATCTTAGCCTGATATTCATGCATTAGATATGCACATTTAGTAGAAACAGTTCAGCTTGTCAGCGTGTGTTCGGTCGTGTATTCATGAGATCATCCCAGTCATGAGCCCATGCATCAGATATGCATGTATATTATGAGAATTCACCTATAAGTATCATCAGTCGAGTATTCCATGTTTCAGATATGCATGCCCAGTGTAAGAACTCTATACGTCAGTCGTTTTAGTTGCGTAGTCCTGATCTGAGATGTTTCCATTTATTGAGTAAGTTGTATTAATCCATATTCTCAGTCTATCAAGCGACATTCGAGGATGAATGTTCTCAAAGGGGAGATATTGTAATGCCCCACAAAATCCTTTTCCAGTCTGAGCCTTAGAGCATATTTGGTAAAGCGAAAATCCGAGTTAATATGTTTCAAAAATATCCTCCCAAATATGAAATACTTTGAATCATGTGGGCATCTATTTGAGCATCAATTTAGATCATAGAGGTCCCCTAACTTATAGACGAGTTGAAAGTTTTCCTATCGTTTAAGTTTTAGTGACCATCATGATTTGGGTCAACTTCAATCAACCATAACTCCTTGCATATATCAAATTAAGGACCTACTATATATAAAATGAAAGTTATTTGAATTATTTTTCCAACTATACCAATTTCGTCAAAAATCGATAACAGAGAAAAGAGTTATCCCTATTTTACTACATCATGTCTGGCTGGGAAATTGGTGATGACATTCGTGATAATCTATCACACCCGTGATGGCCTATAACCAATGTCTTTAGCCCTGGGCAGATTTCTGACTCCAGTGACGACATTTTGTGATAAGCCGTCATGCCCTCAACGGCCTATCACCAATGTCATTAGCCTTAACCAGAAACTCAATATTTTACCTTTTTTTACGACATTCATGATGGCCTCTCACCAACTTGAAGGCCTGTCATGGATGTTATCAAGAATATTTCTCGAGCAATTTAAAGGTGTTTTTCCAAGGGTATTTTGGTCATTTCTCATTTTTTAGCCTCAATAAATATGAGGAACACTCATTCAAACCCTTGTCCATTTCTCTTCCGATTCTCTGAAGAGAGAATAACTAGGGTTTCATCAAGAACCATAATCTTCCAAAAATCAACCATAAATTCTTCAAGATTTCTTCAAGAATCGAGTTCCTCGTAGTGTGGGCTTTGAGAATTATTTATTACAAGTACAGATAGAGTCTCAAGCATTAGAATTCATCCAATTTCAAAGATTAAGGTATGTAGATGTTGATTCTTGGGTCCCTTTCATCTAAGAAGATCAAGCACCCTTTTTAAAACTCAAAGATTTTTATGTTTATGAGTTGTTAATGATTTGTATGAGTTGAAATGGATTTTCAATGTGATCTTGAGTTTTGATTTATGTTTGTCTACAAAATTTATAAGCTTTGACCCTAGTATGTGGAACTCATGTGATAGAACCTCTTGAAGTTGTTTTTCTATGTGATGTGTTCATGACTTTTAGGTGTAGAAATAGTTGATTAAGTGAAGCATTTCCCCCATAGGTTTGTTAAAGAGCTTAGGAATTTTGATGGACTTTTGAATTTTGATGTATAAGCAAAATTCATACGTTAGATTTAGAAATACTAACTTATGACTTTTAACTTATTTTTACTCTCCCGTCCATTAATAGTTATCTACTATTAACTTGACAGATGTTTAGAAATAATAAGTAATGTGGACCATTTTACTATATTACCCTTTGAAAATATTAAAATTAATTCCTTCAGAAAATACATTGAGTTATGAATAAAATTAAATAGTAAGGGTAAAATGAGTAATTAATCATGAATTTTCCATACTGAAAAAGTATTATTGGACATCTTTTTTTAGTATAGTGGACAAATTTTGTTGGATGGAAGAAGTATAATTTTAGCCTAAAACCAAGTATGTCACAATCTAATTTCTCAAGTCATTATGGCACCTACTATAACCTAAAAGTAGGTAAGCCGAACCGTAGTTTGGAACCTCTAATAATGGATTATCAGAAGAAATGAACGAAGATAGCTAAAGTAATAAAATAAAAAGGATAGTATATATAAAGCAATCCCAAGATCTGGTGGAGTTAGTACAAGATGTTCTAATATAATCAAATCACAAAATACAATACTAAATAAATATACATGTATGAGCCATCTCTGGACACAATATAGATATTAGTCTAATCAATATGAGGGAGAGTAGTAAATGGTTTGAATGATAAGAGATCATCCCATATCTTTGATGCATAGACGCTCCTTACAATGAATACACCAACGACGAGAACTCCTACTATGATTTGTAGGTTGCAGAAGTGTAGTATAAGTACCAACATGTTGTACTCAATAGGCATTGACTGATTGAACTCCATAGATAATGCACGTATAAATAATATGTAAAACACGAATATAATATATAAGCAACCATCCAAAAACTAACCATGATAAATCTATTGAGGCAGTAAGGATAAACTATCCTATTATAATATTAATCTAGGTCTAACATACAATATCATATATAACTAGTGAACAAACCAATGAAGAGTGAAGGAATGATATATCGTAGTATACAAGGCAAAAATATACGTTTACAATATGAATAAACAAGGAAAGAGAGGGATATGTGATAATATATGATTATATGTATATTTATAGGTATATAAGACTAACTCAAAGGTAACAACCTAAGGTAGTTGTAATCACTAGATTTTTTGTGATTTGACTGAAATATTTATTTTGTGTAATTTAACTATTTTACCCCTCCCCATGGTTGCATTATGGTGTTTGTGGGGATGATTTACATGGTTTTCTATGAATTTTGTTTGTGATGTATGCGAGATTATGACTTTTGATAGTCTAAAAGGCCTATTAGTCAACTTGGGTTAACATCTTTTTATATGTGCATCGGGTGGCAAAATAGGCTGGATCAGCAGATTCGAAACATCTATTTAGTTGGATAACATAGTTGGTGTGGTTTATTGGATTTAATATCTCTCTTTGACCCCATTCAAAAAGTTGTAAAAATAGGTCTCAAGTGTTCATTCTATGAAATTAATGTTCTTTCAAAAATCTAAAATAGACATTAAGTGCAGAGTGTCGAATTTGATAGGAATACATAGTTCATTTACGTTCACAAGATTCTAGATGAGTCCTGAAGGGTGCATGTAGGCTTTTATTTTTCCATGTCTCCACAGCTGGTGCACCACTTAGCTGGTGCAACTGTTAAAGCTCTGACTCTAGCTAGACAAAGGCTCTTTAGTAATGCCCTATCCGCTTTAGGTGCAGTAGCTAAAGCAGCCCTTTTCCTTTTGTAGCGGACTGCTATGTATTGATGGGCATCTCTAAAGGGGTACTTGACCTCTTATCTGGTTACTACTAAAGTGGCCATTTGACAGCTTTAGTTGTGACTTCTAAAGAGACTATTTGATAGTTTTAGCGGCACCTGGTACCTATATATTTAATATTTTTCTCAGGTTTACTCACTATTTTCAATACTTAGAGCTTGGAGTTTGAGATTTGAGGCATTTTTTTCTATTTTTGAACTTATTTAAGATCCAAATCCCTAATTCAATTGTTTTCTTTGTTTATTACCACTTAAATCTTGTTTAAACCCAGATTTAAAGGTAAATTTTGAAGATTTTTGCCAAAAAGGGATAACTTAGAATTTATTTATTTCAAACACTAATTTCAACCTATTTTCACTTGACTGTCCTATGAGTTCCTTTAATATTTGGAAATATATTTTTGGACAAAAATTCTAATGTTTTCTTTTATTTTTGAAAAATCATTTTAGGGGTCCATTTTGAACCCAATTTGGAAGTTGGTAATATAGGTATCTTACTTTTGAAGTGTATATTCTTTATTTGTGTTTTTAGTTGATTCTAGGTCTGCGGGTGAGGTGAAAGCTCAGTGATAAAAGTTTATTTATTCTGGTTTTAGCATTTAAGGTAAGTTATACCTTATCTTTCTTCAAAACAAGTAGGATAGGTAATATTAATCTACAAATATGATATTGGTATGGGGTTGTATCATGGAAAATATGATTAGGTCATTTTTGCACACGTGTGGGAGTTTTTACGGATAGTATTTTGTGGTTTTGAGACATTAAATGATATGTGTAATTACATGGGGTCTTGTATGATGTTGTTGGCTTGGTATTAGTATATCTATGCTCCCTTGCACTTTTTTATGTGGGAAAAAGACTAGATTTTTGGATTTTATGTCATATCAATGACATTATCTTAGATGCTTAACTTAATAGCTTAAGGATTATATTTGATCACTGATGGTTGGTTGATTTGAGTAAATTTTTGGCTCACATGGTTAGTAAATTGGTTGGATATTGGATATTCTTATTTGGGTTAGTTGCGAGAATTATATTTCTCATCTCATATTCATTTATGAATTATTCGTACGATCATGGAAATGCTAGGAATACTAGCTTTTTCTAACAAAAAATGTGAAATCTTTGAAAATCCTCTATTGATGTATGTATGGTAGCAGAGTTATGGATATTGGCATTTGATATTGGTTGCATATGGGTTGACGGACCAGTCATGGGTCATACCTCAGGAGCACATCTTGATAGGTATATATGGATATTGTGCGACAACCCGTGCATCATCATCATTGTAATTGCATTCCATATATATTATGCTTATTTCGTGTTGTATTTTTGTTCTTGATATAATATCTATCTCTTTAAATTAATTTCCCTTACTTGTACCCTGATATACCTGTATATTAATATTTTTTTCTTGTATTAGTATATCTTATACGTGTATATAATAGACCTACTATTGGAGAGAGTGTGGGCTATTGTTTCAGATATTTAATGATTATAGGTGGCATGCCTATAGTTTCTATTTATATGTTTTATTTTATACTTTACTAAATTGACCTATGATACTTACATAGTATAAGTGAACCATACTCATACCTATTGCGCCCTTTCAGTGTAGATTCACATAATAGTGTGTTGCACGAATAGCTGACTCAAGAAATATTTGGAGTATACTCGAGGAAGCGAACATCCTATGCTTCATGATTTGGCCTACTACCCCTTCTTGTTTATTTTTATGTCTTATTTAATATTCTGAGATAGATTTGATCCTTTTTGGACTCTTATTGTATCCTTGAATTTGAAGATGTATTAAGTAGTTGTTACACTGTGTCACTAGGTTTCGGCATTTGTTTGGGATCATGATTTTATTTTAGTTATTATCATGTTTGGATGGTTTAACTTCTCTCAAAAAACCTTGCCTAGAGTAACATTGATTCCCGATGAATGGAAAGTTTGTCACTCATTTACACAAAAATTCATGCACACTATGTTGAAAAGTTTTTTTAATACCCCAGAAAATTTTTTGTTGAAATTTTGTGCGTAAACGTGCTGGGTTCTATCTTCAAGAATGAATTATAAATTTTTTCGTGTGGAATGTCTTAGATTATAACCCATCATTGTGTGGAGTATCGAATAATCTTTCCAATGATATGTGGATCATCAAAAAGAGACACCCGAGCGACGAGTTATGAACATTTCGATCGAACCGTGAATAGTATATACAGTAAAACGTGCAGGAAAAAGTACTGAGGCTTGACATGTTTTTGCTCAAAATTTAAACAATCATAACTCCTTGTACATAATGATCTGGGTGATCTACTATATATCAATGGAAAGCTCTGCGAGTCCTCTTTCTAATGATATTAGTTTCATCAAATTTTTCTATCGGAACAAAAAGTTATGGTCGATCTACTTCAGCCTACCAAAAGCGAATTTTTGGGTCAACTTCAAATGATCATAACTCCTCGTATACAATGATCTGGGTGAGATACTATATATCAAAGTAAATATATGAGATTCTTCTTCTAAAGAAATTGGTTTCATCTAATATGGATATCAGAGTAACACGTTATGGTTGATCTACTTCAAACTATCAAAACAGTCCACCAAAGGACAGATTCAAGAATTATTTGATTTTTAGGGGCATTTTGGTCATTTTCCCTCACCCAAAATCCATCCAAACCCTATATTAAAGACTATTAGAAGCATTATATGTTATATTTCATCAAATTCCCTCAAAAAGAAAACCCTAAGCTCCTACAAACAACTTCAAGAACCTTCAAAGTTCACCATTAATTCTGTAAATTTATTCAAGATTCCAAGTTCCTAGTTCAAGAACTCCAAAAACCATCATTAAAAGTAACGATTAACATCTCAAAAATGAGTATCGATTTAAAGTTCATCATTCAAGGTAT